>NC_056731.1:810458755-810643755 GCF_019279795.1 Protopterus annectens | reverse complement strand
TGAATTCCTTTGCATCCTTTAAGAAAGAACTAGATGATTGGATGGGGTAAAGGGAATTTGACCCTAGATTTTAAGGAAGCAGACTCTTTGAAGGCCTAAACTAAAACTCAGAGTCTAGACCTTAACACATTGAAACACTGAGTATATTCTTAACAGTTTAATGAGAATAATAGAAACAAAAATATATAAGTTTAATTTGAGAAAACAACATATGAAAATAGTGAAGCAACAAAACTTCAAACTTAACATTCTGTAGCACCCTATTTAAAACTATTAATACAAAATATATTTCACAGATATACTAATGGGTAGAAGAACTGAAGGATAATGGGAGGTCAATAAAGTTGGGAGCAATGATGAAGTTCAGAAGAACAGAAAATGAAATACAGTGGAAAAGGGGAAGGAGAAACTAGGTACAGACAATAAGTGCTGAGGAAAATGAGGGAAGAAAGAAGACAGCAGAAAAGGAATGGAGACAAGAAGTACACAAGTACGGAAGCAGGAAGAAGGAAGGCAGTAGAATGGACAGATGGCGCACACTAGGGAGTGCAAGAAAAGATAGAACAGCAAGTGAATATGATCCAAAAGGAAAATGTAAAGGAAAGTTGAAGGGACAGCAGGAAGCATAACATGGTTAGGAAGGACAAGAAAAAGGAAGCAAATAAAGACAGAGGGATGTAGGTAGTACTTAGCAGTGCTAGGATCACATGATGGAGGATGGCTGGAAACAGTACTAGTTTATAATGAGGCCAGTGTGTTTGGGATAATTGAGATAATTGGCCAAGAACAAGAAAAACTGGCATGTGGTCAGCCCAGTGTATGCAATATTTAGGAAGAATAGGGTATGTCTGGGCAGAGAGGATCTGGCAGTATACATAAGGGAAAGATTAGATGAGGATGCAAACCGACTATTTATTTTTCAAATGAACCGGTGACGGAAGCTCATGCCCTAGCCTCTATATGCAGATGAGAGGCAAAAGAAAGAACAACAATTTTCACAGAACAAAGGGGGATCATCCAGGAAGCGTCAAGGAGGAATTATATTTTGTGAAAAATGATCTCATTGATCAAATTGAAGTAAAAGATGACATTTTTTCTAACAATGATTTCAACCTCTTCAATTATAGTAGATTGGAAATCACAATTACTCATTTTAAATGTTTTCAAAGAGCTTTGACTTTTGTACCCACTATTAATTTTGATTTTGTTGATTCGTTGACATAATTCAAACTTTTTACTAGGAAGCTAAATTTAGTCATTAACTTTGATGACAAAAGAGTGCTGGAAATGGATTCACTAATTAAAAAGAAAAGTGCATTTAATCCTCCCCACCTACTAGTTATTTGAACAAAAATGTATCAAGGACATTTATTTTTAGAACAAGAAGACATGGCAGTCTTAACAACCTAACAATGGAGGGGAAAGAGATTTGTTTAAATTTAATTTCAGATAAGTCGGTAGGTATCGTGAAACCAGACAAGGGCAGTGGGATAGCCTTAATGGATTCATTTGACTATATTAGTAGAATGTTTGATATACTATTTAATTTTCATAATTACATTTCTGTTTCTCAAAACAAGATTCATTTGGCCTATCAAAACATTGATTATGTATCTTGATAATTTGTTATTACAGAATATTATAACATTAACTGAATTCCATTTTTTGTTGTGTGGCAGACATTTTGCTCAGACAATTTTTTGCAATACCCAAAATGCATAAAGACATAAAACATCTGTCCTCAAACGGTAATTGCAGCAACTCAAGGGTCTAAAATTTACCCTTAGCTACCTATATCGATAGGAACCATAAACCTCATATGAACAGATGTCCACATTTAATTAAAGATTCTAGAGATTTTTTGAGTAAAGTTAGAAAAGATGTTTATAAAAATGAAATAATTTTTGTGACTATAGATGTGGTGGATTTGTTTGCCTATATTCCCCACAATGAAGGATGGAATATTTTTGGATAGGTTTTCTACTTTTGAATCTTTAAATAATGGGGTTGGGAGGATGGCCTAATGGTTAAGGTGTTTGCCTTACAAACACAAGGTGCAGGGTTTGAGTCTCACAAGGGATAATTGGCTAAGCTTAAAATGGCTCACAAGGGCAATTAGCTTAGTACTAATCTATGAACCTATCTATAATAAGGAAGTGTGTTTCATTACTGACCTCATGGAAATTGTATTGAATAACAACTACATGTTTTTTGAAGGTAAACTGTTTAAATAACAGATAGGAGTAGCTATGGGGACTACATGCACTCCAGTTTACGAAGATATGGTGATTTTATCCTAGAGTTCAAGTACCTTTTTAAACCAAATATGTTAATTATTGGAATTTCAATGCGTGGAGACATGCATGAATGGGAGTACCTTCATTGAAGGTTGTGCATCAGGCCTGGCAAGCCAGTATGTAAAAATCAACTGCCAATCATTAGCGGACCGGAGTTCTGCTGTGGCGACCCCTAACCGGGAAAAGCCGAAAGACACAAACATTGAAATTTCAATGTTAGATTTCTTGATGATATTGGGTGGGGCCTTTACATATGCTTCATAATGTTTATATATGTAAATGATGCCACTGGCTTCCTAAGATTTACCCGCTATTTTTCTAAAGACAAAATAAAATTTTTGGATGTAATTATAACCAAGAAAATGGGTAGTGTTTTTCCTCTAATATTTATTGGAAACCCACATTTTCTGATTTATATTTACATTACAATAGTTCTCATCCTTTGTCCCAAAAAATAGATTTAGTTATAGGGCAGTTCATTAGGTTAGGTAGAATGATATCAGAAGATTTTACATTTGCAGCTGAGTCTGGCAAATTGAGTAAGATGTTTTTAGACAAAGGATATCCTGAAGGTATAGTGCACAATATTAGAATGGGAGTAGTGAAAGGCAAATGTATTAGGTATAAAACCTTATTAATCACAAAAAGGATAATGGACGCACCAGAAAATAGGAATAAAACACACTTTATTAATAGTTAACAGAGTCACCATGTTTTTGTATTCCACACATCAGGACTTCATCAGATAACAATCCCCTAAACCCTTGCCGTTATATATACTTAGCCCACATCAATTAATCAATCAGTTAAGAAAATCAAATAATCATTCAACAAAATGAAATAAAATGAAATAAAGCTACCCTAAATCAATCAACTCAAAATCCATTAAATTCATTAAAGGCAAAAGTACATTGAGGAAAAAATACTTACAACTAATGTGTGCAATAATTAAAAATATGAATAAAAAGTCTATAAATATATGTAATTAGAAAAAGTTAATTGTGTGCCCAGGCTATAATATATAAAATTCATAGTTAACAATGCCACTGAGTGGATAAACTATAAATAGCAAAAAGCATTAAATACATGTCCTAAAAGTGTGAACGTAATAAAAATAATAATAATAAAAAATCTCTGTATGATAAAAAAATCCTAGGTAGTAAAAAAATAAATAGAATGGGATCAAGGATAAAATATAATTTATATATATATATATATATATATATATATATATATATATTATAATATTGATAAGATATGTTTGGGGGGTGTGTTCTTAAACTCTAGCAGCTCTTAATTCCCATGGCCCCGCTCTAGGGTCCTGAGTTATTTCCTCCAATTAAAAAAAAAAAAAAAACTAAAACAAGGCTGTGTGAATTTCAGTGTATGTTTATACAATGCATTCTTCATATCCTTATTCTGAACATCGTATACATGTTCATATATTTTCCTTTCGAGTTTACATATAGTTTTTCTGACATAGAAGGCAGCACAACCCCTGCATTCAACTAAGTAGACCACACTATTATAATTAGAGAAGGTGGTGGCTTCAATAAACCTGTCCCTAGCTTTCACATAAACAAACTCCCTAGTCATTATGTAGGGCCACTGACCACATGTTTTACACTTAAAAGTGTCAGATCTTTTCTTCCCTTTCCTCTTTAGGGGGTTTTCTTCCAGCAGCTCTTTAAAATTGTTGCCCCTTAAAACAAATTTAAGGGGTTGCTAAAAAATATGTTGTAAGTCTGACAGGCTGGCAAACATCTTCCAGTTACCACTTATTGCTTCCTTAATATATCTTGTATCACTATTAAAGTGTATAATATAAGCTCCATTGTAATTCTCCTCATTTTAACCAATCCCCTCTCCAAGGTATTAAACCTACTTGTAACTTCACCCCCCCCAAAAAAAATACATCTATACTTCCCAGTCTTTCTTTCATTACTTCCTTCATTTCTTGTATACATTACAATGGTTCTCACCCTTTGTCCCAAAAAAAAAAAGTTTAATTATGGGGCAGTTCATTAGGTTGGCTAGAATGATATCAGAGGATTCTACATTTGCAGTTGAGTGTGATAAACTGACTAAGATGTTTTTAGACAGAGGATACCCTTAAGATACAAAACAGAATATTAGAATGGAAGTAGTCAAAGGGAGATGTATTAGGTATGAAACCTAATTAGGTGAAGTTTGTGAAAAAAATGACATTCATGAATATAAGACTGACAAATGGCCATATAATCTGGGGTTAGTCAGTGTTGAAATTTTGCCCTGACTGTTCAAATATTAAGAACAATATTAGAAAACTGGGTGATTTTTAAATTTGACCATGTTTTAATGAATCTGTTAGGCGATCAAACTCAGTTTGTTTTTAAGAATGGAAGAAATTTCATAAACAAATTGAAAACAGCAAAGAAAAAAAAAAACAGAATGAATTTGACCTTAATATACATGTTGGAATGGTTAGACATGGGAACTATAAACAATGCAGGCATGTTTTTTTAGGGGATAGTGTAACTACCCATGGAGAAGTAGTTAATTTAGCAAGAGGCTGTAATTGTATGTCTAAAGGTATGATTTATATTAGTGTCTGTGTAACTTGCAATGCCTTTTCTATAGGGAAGATTGAAATGGCATTAGCCAGACATATATATGAGCACTATTATGATCTCAAGAAAGGTTGTGAAAAAATATGCATTGTACAAGCATTCAATGTCACACACAGGGCACATCAGTTTTCATTTTGGGGCTTTGGAACAGGTTCCCAAAAACCCATATGGTGGTCTTTGGGAAATCCTTATTGAATATAGGAAGCTACAATGGCAAGTTAAACTAAACGCAGGGGTGGCACCTGGGTTAAATGACAATATTTCTATAACTAGTGCCCTAAAATTAAGGGCAGCCAAACTATAGTCTGAAATCAAATAATGTAAAATTATGAATTTAATGTCATTATATACATTTATATATGTAGTTTTGACATATGTTAATTTTTTAAGTTTAATATATTCTGTTTTTTGACAAAAAAAAGTTTTTAATTAGTTATTTATCATACGCCAATTTGTTTTAATGCTGGGTATTATGATACCTTTTTTTTCATAGCATCAGGGTGTTTTAAGCATGTTTTCAGATGGGGGATAATTAATGAACTCAATTAACTTATTTATCAATACTGTACCTTATTGATCCATTCACATGATTTGGACATTGTTAATATTTAATGATGAGATGGTATAATACTTGTCAGTTCTGATGAAGTCCTATCATTTATAAGGACAAAAGTGCTTAACTTTGTGAGCAAATAAACTTTAGTGTTACAGACACAGGTGTCTCACTGTTGCTAGATTTTATCACTGTTATTGGCTGCAGCATGTTCTTTTGGTTAGCTGTATACAAAGGAAAATAGGATAAGGGAAACTGGGAGAATGCTAGAATAGCTGGAGGAGGAAGGGGAAGAAGAATAATATACCGCCATCAGCTTCTAAGCAGCACAGTTGCTTTAGCAAAAAGGGTAAGCCTGGTATACTGAAACCCTTTACAGGCTGCTCTGTATGATTGACAGAGCTGAGGAATTGTATAAGGAGGTGATTTAAGAACGAGTTGGAATGAAAAGATTGACTATGGTATGGGACCACAGATTCTCTGAGATAGCCTACAGCATCCCGTCATTATGGGAGAGCCAACAAAACAGGCTAATTCAGATATGCAACATATGGTTGTAGGTGTATCTGTAGGTAAATATGCATATTTCCTCCAAATAATTATAAGGATCTTTCTAGTAAACATGCTTTATATGGCAATGGATGTTTCCAAAACACCCGCATGCACATGTTCTGACTGTATGTAGCCAATGACAGCAAATACATCCTAAGGTCCATAGGCACATGAGATAGCTATCCTGTTTTCTCATTATTGTGCTATTGCTAGGCCTGCTGGCACATTTTGTCATAAATAAGGTCTAATACAGGAAGCATTAGGTCCCTTATTCTACAGGAAGGAAAGAAGGCACACCCATTGTCCATCTCTCTAATAGCCCTGTTGGCAGACTCCTTCAGATTGGGCCCATCATCAAACTCAGGGAACCACTAGAGTCACATATTTCCTCCCACTGCACCAGTGAACCAGTCAAAGAAATTAACAGATCTGATTTTACGTATCACTAGATTCTGTCACTAAGATCATGGTATTTATGCAATAGACATAGCAATACTGAAAGTCAAAAATATGTCTTAATATCTTGCAAACAGTTAGTCAAAAATCTTTATTTAGCATTCAATGATTTTAACAACATCTATAGTAAGGATGCATGCCATTAAATTATTAAAAAGAATCAGTGGAAAAATACATGGCATGTGAAAGGAGTTTTAATAACTGGATAGTGGTATATTATGGGATGTTCTGGACATAAATACAAGTATTAATACCATATCCCCAAACATATGTATGTAACAGATTCCATCACAAACTGTATCTAAATTTGAGTATGAATAACCTGTTTTTACTTCTTAACCTCTCAGCACAAGAAATCGGGCAAAGCCTAAAATAATGGGTGGACAAAAGATATAGAAATAGGGACAGATCTTAAATATTGCTATTATAAACTTAGACATTTGCTAGAATAACAGGTATTATGATAGCATGCATTTTTAAGGATATAAAGTCTGAAACTCAAATGTGTGTCATTATTTAGTGACTTTAAAACTCAGTGATTTGCCAGAAAAAAAAAAAACAAATTTTATGAGGAAAAAGCCAAAAATATGAGACAAAAATCTGGGCATTCTGGAAAAATCTGGACAGTTGAGAGGTATGATTTATTTATTCTCTACAAAATGTCATTTGTGTATATAATACCAAGTGAAGTATGTACATCAAAGGTTAATTTGAATCTGGCTTCGCCATTTCCCTGTGAAAGTATTTACCTTCATTATCTTTCCCATTTCATCATAGCATCTGTTACCACAAATATTCCACTTTGCCCAGTGCAGAGGAATATTTTCAGCAAGACTGCATCTTATGATATATCATTCTACATAGACTTTGCCACAGCTGTGAAGAAAAAAAAAATCTAATTTCCCCTTTGAATATACACATTTTAAATATTGCCAGATCTACTAGCTACTTCTTCCATTTTGTTGCTGCATATCATTTGGATATCTGAATGTTTCTGTATTCCTTTTTCTTCTTGCTTTGTAAAAATTATACAATGACTTTACTCCTTTCTGGCCACAAAACCTTTGCAGTGTTTTGATTGTTCCACCAAGTTTTTGCATCTCAGTTAAATATGGCATGTTTTATTAACTTGAAAATGCATGTTAATATATCTAAAATATTAGCCATCCACATGAGAATGTGGTCATTGTGACTATTAAAGCATATTCTATATACTTTTGACTGCATAACTTTGCAAACTAAACTCATTTTTGAGTATGCTCCTCTCAATGCCTGCAGCACGGATTAAAATGAACCAGTTTAATATTATGAAAATGGGTAAGCTAAGTGAGCACAACATTTTTGCAAGGTATATAAAATTATAAGAAATACACTTTACTTTGTGCAAAAGACAAGAAATAAATAATGGTTGAGTGCATTGAACGATCCTCATGGAAAACAAAGGATTTCTGAGAAATTTACAGATATTAGGATTCTAATAATGGCATAGCAGCTTATGTATGAGTTTTGTAAGACTATTTTTTAAAAAAACAGAATTTGTTCATGACATTTAAACATGACAACAATAAATCCTTTTTTTCAGAACTTGGATGAATTAACTCTGTTTAGATTTCAAGAAAAGGGCAGTTTATACATTATTTGTGAGAGACATGAAACCCATAAATAAAAAAAAAACAGCTACATTTGATGTATGGTAGCTGACATTCTGTTCATGAAGCTAAGCTGAAAATTTCAACTCTGGCACCTGTTGATGATCAAATTAAACCCAGTCATTTCTTACAGTGAAGACAAAATATGTTTTTCTGCAATGTCATTTCTTGCTGTTTATATAATATGACTAACTTTAGTAAGTCATAGCAAATCAGAATAGAAATTAAACTACTTAGAAGAAAGTAGAAACCAAGAGCCTCAGACAACAAAAAACTAGAAAGGAAAACACAAATGTCGGACACTATTAAAGTTATTTTCTTAAACTGCTATGTAAAAAATATAGGAATTTACCAAAGGCCGTCTACTTAGCCAAGCTTGAATTTTTGCACATAGGTGTCCTATAATATGGATCAGTTTATTTGTAACATGTTTTCAAATGTTTTTTCATGCACTGTAGAGTGAAAATTTAGGCTTTTCAGTTGTAATTGTTTTCAAAGTCTGATTCTATTAATTCTAGTACAGTCTTGAAATATGTATGCCACATAAACATTGGAAGTAGCAACAAGGATTAGGTATATGGGCTGTTTCTGTATTCAAGAGTTTAATTCCTTCAGCCTCCTTTTGCATATTGTGGGAATCTAAGCAAAGTCACTTAACCAGACAGTGCACTCAGGTCAGCAATGAAAATAGACACTTGTGCCAGTGTGCTTCTGTGATCTACACACACACACACACACACACACACACACACACACACACACACACACACACACACACACACACACACACAAATAAAAAAAAACTGTTCACATATTATAGTGCTAGGATGGCACAGATAAGTTTGTTGCTATGAATACGCTATGTAAATGATGGCACAACATGATACAATGTACTACCTGTCCCGCAATATGAGCACCTGTAGCACAACAGGCATGTAATATACATATCATACTCACAGATTCATATATCATGGAAAACAACATGTATCTTTTTTGGGGGGTGGATGGTAAGCATATTATTTATTGAATGCAATAACTTTTTTTGGGGGGTGGATGGTAAGCATATTATTTATTGAATGCAATAAATATTTTTATTTAATACCAAGCATGCAAAAACCTTCTGCATATATATATATATATATATATATATATATATATATATATATATATATATATATATATGTATTGCAGCACTTTTTATCAATGTCTAACTCGATCAAATATTCTGCTGTTCTTTAATGCATACATTTTCTTTTCAGTGACACTGATTGAATTTTTCTAACTGTTCACAATATTTAGTTGTCCTAAAACCAGAATGATAAAATGTTATAATTTTACCATAAGTAAACATAATTTTAGCTCCTCAAAATGAAAAATGAAAGAACGTAAAATGGTAACACTTCTCTAAAGTAGAATTCAAACAACAAATTAATGTATTCTTTATGGGGTATATGATATCCAAATACAACTTAATTGTATTATGGTTGATCACTTTAGCAAAGATTTCTGTCAAAAATACTCTAGACAGAAAATGCTTCACCAAATAATCTTACTAGGCTTGTACTACAATACTTCCAATCCATTCTCACATTGAACATAATGACTGCTATACATGTGAATGAAGCTAAGAGCTGTTACAGAGAATGGACACATGAACAATAGTATAAGATGTTTTCCTGTTTCATGGGAAAGGCCTAGACAATCACATAGATTTGTTCTAAGCCTCATCTGCTAAAATCATTATGCACTGTCAGGTTCTGCTATAATAGCTGTTTCTTTTAATACACTTACCTGTTCAAATTGGGCTAATCTAATATGACGCTGGTCTTCTTTCTGCTTTTAAAAGTGATATGAAAGCAACACAGTGTTTACCATGCTATGTGGACTAAAAATGACTACAATTTATATATACAGCTGAAAAAAAATGTGTTCTTATTGGGACCAATGAGATGAGTAACAATACTTTGTAAATTAAGCAGCTGATATGTCTGCTGGCAGCTGCTGTGATACAGACAGTCTGTTGCCTGTATCTCACACTTTTTTTTGTTTTGTTTTGTTTTTTAATTAAAATATGTACACTTCTTATGCATGGCTACTCTTGTTTATCACAGTAACAGGAAGGATACTATAATGGCTGTGTCAAGAAAAAAGGTCTAAAGCTTTTAGTTAAGCATATACTGAAGTTGTTCACATCACTGATAATGCAGACCCAGTTTCATATAACTAAGGGTCAACCACACAAAAGCAGAAAACACACAGAATTTCCCTCGCCCACTCAGTAAAACTAATCTTGAAAAAAAGAATTAATAATGTGCATATATTAGGGCTACTGGAATTATCTTTAAAAAGATGAAGTGATGATTTGCAACTGTGTCAATGTTGGGATTATGAAGAAATGCTTGATTAAGCATTAATTAAAAACTATTCATAATCTAGTGACTGCCTATAGCACACAGTTTAAGTTAAACACAGCTGTAATGTGTCATGCATTCAGAGCACAGAATGCCAGCTTTTATTTAAACAGCAACTTGTATTACTGAGAGCTAACCTTGGAAGCCAAAAAACACTAGTGTTATAAACTAATCTGTTTAAATCTGCATAATCTGAACAGGCTCAAGGTACTCAGTTTAGTGTCCTACATGAGAAATACTGAGCTAATGAACACTATTCCGCAGTAGTTGTTTCTAAGTCACTTATAAATAAATAAATAAAACAAGGGGAAGTATTTTGAGATAAAACAAATACCTTGTCTTTATGGTAGATAAAAAAGTAAAAAGGAAAACTTTGTTAGTACCCAAGTAAATAAAATGATTATTAGCAATGAATGAGAAATTATTCCAGTATAGAGAACTGAACAGCCAAGCCTTCTTGATCAGAATTCAAAAGGGCTGCCAGCTGAAAGTTCCCTTGAGTTAGTTGCAATGTACGTGGGGTATGTAAAAAACTTATCACGGATTCCTATCAAATGCTTCTCTGCAGCTGTATCATAAATCTGTATTACTGAACATACTGCAGGGCAACAGAAACTGCACCATAAAGCATTACAATAATAAGATATCATTCACAAAGTTACAGTTTCATCACAAATTATTTTTATAGTGTTTACAGTACTCTGACTGCTTATTTAGCCTGACTAATGCCATTGTAATCTGATCTTACTGACCAACAGGCAGTATAAGTATTTCTTGTCAAGTGTATAATATTGTGTTGTGTATTTGTATAATATCATTTGTATTGTTTATTACTGTATATGCCTGTATAATACATTGCAAGTCATTCATTTTGCCCAGTTCGCCCAGGTCATATCTACAAAGGATCCTCAAACCAGCATGCTTACCTGGTTATGGAATGTAAAATAAAATAAATTAAATAAATAATTAAATAAGAAAATGGGAGTCCAATGAACACTGGAGATCTTTACTACAAGAACATGACACAAGCAGCTTACTAAATCATACTGCCAGGAGTATCACTTACTAATTAGATTCTTTAAACAGTGAAACATTTGTGTAGGTTTGGCTTCAATATTTATGCAGTGTCACCTTTGCCATTTATTTTTCTGTCCCAAGAATAAATCATTAAGTTGAGAATCACCACTAAACTAGTTTGCATGATTAAAGACACCTTTCATGACATCAAAAATAGAGTTATACTGAAACCAGATTTCCTTTGATTTATAGAAACTTGGAGAGTACAGAAATGAGTCCTAAAAAGGTGCTGGCACTACAGATGCTCACAGAATAACATTTAGTTAAAAGTGTCTTAGAGAGTATTGTGGTGAGTTCTTAACAAGGCAGCACAAACTGTTGCTTTACTATAGATTCAGAGAGAGTAACCTTTGGTTAAAAGTGCTTTAGAGACTAATGTAATGAGTCTGTAAAAAGTAACATGAAAGCTGTTGTACTAGAGACTCAAAGAGAAAAAAATTAGTTAAAACTGCACTTGAAGTGTATGGTAATGAATCCTTAAGACAGGCAGCATGAAAGGTGACATAACAATGCATTGCACTAGATGGAATATGCTGTGATAGCTGGTGAAGAGAAGCATCTCCTAGTCACAAACACATACCTTTAGATATCTGCAGTCTCAGACAGTAGAATGGACCTCATATAGTTAAGGTTAAGAACTGTTAATGAGTTTCATCTTGGAGTTTCAGATTTGGTTCTGCCAACCCCAATTTTTTACAGTGTACACATTTAATTCAGTGGTCCTAAGCTTGATTTCTACAGTTTCTAGGCTTGAACTAAATTGTGCTTTACTTGAACACTGTGGGACTCGGAATTATTTGTCCTAGTGATTGTTTCCTGTTCATCCCTTGAGGTTTTAACAAGTAAATATAATAAATATACTTTTTTTTCCCCACAAAAGAAAGGTGAAGATACAGTTCAGGAAACACGTTGATATCCAAGATGAAAGGTCACATTCAAAAGTTCAAAGCTAAACTTGCTAACAGTACAAAAATATTTGACATAAAGTAAGCAAGGGCATTGCAGATCATAAATCTTCACAGAGGAAATGCAGCCTGGTTCCAATCGACCCAGTGTGCATCCAAAGAAAATGGAGTAAAGTTGTTTGTTGTTTTGAATAGGAACATATCTGGGCAATGAACAGAAAGTAGTAAGGAATCACATTTTAGCTCCTAACTAAATTCAGCCAGAAGCAACTTTTTCATAGGAACCCCTCTATTCACAATGTTTACATTTACAGATATACATGAAAACCAGTGGCATATAGCCACTTATAGATATATATATATATATATATATATATATATATATATATATATATATATATACAGATATACCTGAGGACTAGTAGCATATAGCCATTTATAAATAGATATACCTGCGGATCAGTGGCATATAGCCACTTATATACAGATACACATGAGGACCAGTGGCATATAGCCACTTATACATAGATATACCTGAAGGCCAGTGGCATATAGTCACTTATACACAGATATGCATGCAGATCAGTGGCATATAGCCACTTACACTGTATATCACTTTTTTATTAGGAATCGGTTAATTCATGACAATTGCCAAGGAATTAATTTACTTTGCTCAGCTTGCTGGGCTTAGTTGAGCTGCAAATGGGGTTTAATCATCAAACCAAGTAAGCACCCACAACTTTAGTGTAACAGTCTGCAAACACCTTTAGTTCACACCCCCTTCCCTCACACCTAAAGATTAGGCTGCTTAATATACTTTTCTGTCTCCACCTAGTACTATGTCAGACAAGTAAAAACTAGGCAATCGCCTAACATGTCACAGCCAACTTTTATCATTCAATTAACCCTTAGCATTCCTGCTAACATACACTGTTACTTCATTGTTCCTGTCATGCTGTCAGCCCAGCTATCTGGAATTTTGTAAATAATTCTATGTCATTTGTGAATATTGATATGATTTATGCAGAACTTTGATATATTGATATTGAATATCTGATATTAATTTAAGAACTCTCCCAGAGAGACACTGTGCATTTTGTATTTAGTCTTGGACCTAGCAAGAACATCCACTCATCATCATCATCTGCACTTGCCTTGCTGTAACAATGAGCCAGTTGGCTGAAATGTGCCAAGACAAAGGACTGGTGCAGCATGCCAACCTGACTAAGGCAGAAATTATTGTAGCTTTGGG
Organism: Protopterus annectens; assembly: GCF_019279795.1. Lineage (NCBI taxonomy): Eukaryota > Metazoa > Chordata > Ceratodontiformes > Protopteridae > Protopterus > Protopterus annectens. The sequence continues at coordinate 810,629,994 of NC_056731.1, read as the reverse complement.
CAGAGCTGCATCGCAGACCAGTGATCAGGAGGACAACCAGACTGGCCTTGGAGATGTACAACTCTCAGAAACTGGACAGCTCAACCTTTCCACAGAGGAGTTAAAAATCCACCTGGAGTTAAAGAGAATTGAGCTGGAGGACAAGCATTTGGAAGAAGAAGCAACAGAAAGACTAAGACATTTAGAGGCTGAGGAGCATGAGAAACTGCAACGTCTAGAGGCTGAGGAGAAGGAGAGGCAGAGGCAACATGAAAAGGAGATGCTGGCTCTTTGCCAGAGTCATGAAGGTAATGGGGAAGCACGTAACCGAACCCCAGAAGCAACAAAGGTCACTAAATCTCTTCCAAAATTTACAGAGGGGGGTAATTTTGATAGTTTCAATCATATGTTTGAAAGGGTATGTATGTAAACAGTATAATGTTGACCATGGGCTCTGGGTATGGTTCCTGACCCCCTTACTCCATGGTAAACTGTAACTGCTATTTCTAAACTGTCTGATACTGATTGTTTAAATTATAATACAATCAAAATTTGTTTGTTAGAATGCCTTAAGTTAACACCTGAAGCTTATAGAAAAAAGTTTTGTGAGCATAGATGCAAGATAGATGAAAGTGTGTGTGAACATATTGCTGAACTAAGCGCTTATTTTCATAGGTGGGTGAGTGGATGTCAGGTCACCACTTGACCTTTTGGTGAGGGAACAAGCCCTTAACATTTTGCCTGAGGACATGAAAGTCTGGTTAGCTGATAGACAATGCAATACTGCAGATGAGTTGAGGAAGAAGGGAGACCTATACCTAGCAAGCAGGACATCACTGCACAGGAAAGGGACACCCAGTGCTGCTCATGGATCTAAGGGAACCCATGGTGGACATCCCAGACTGCCCCAACACAGCCCTCCAGTAGCAGGGGAAGCTACTAGTCCAGGTACACATCCAAGACCAAGGGTTAAATGTTGTAAATGCAACCAGTGGAGCCATGTAGCATATAGATGTCCACGGAGCCAAGGTGGGGAACAAAAGGTGGGACAGCCAGTAAGTGGGAATGACAAAATGTTAGCAGTACATTGTCTCAAGACAACAAGGGTATCAAACTACCTCAAGAGGTTATATCATATCTTAGTGGATGGGAAAGTGGCCACTGCTAAGAGAGACATGGGCTCTAACCTAACCATTGTGAAGCCTGCAATGGTTACAGAGGAGCACTACTTGCTTAGGCAGTCTACTTCAGTCAGAGCTTTAGGAGGGACCCCATTCCAAATACCTTTGACTAGGATTTACCTTGACTGGGAGGGTGGAAAAGGAAGCCAGAAAGTAGGTGTGTTTGAGGATATCCCTGCATATGTCCTGATAGGGAATGATTTTGATAATGCAGAGTTTGTGTGTGCATGCAGTTACACACAATCAGGCTTGAAGACAAGCATGTGAGTCTGGCAGCCTGGGGGAGACCCAGAAAGACTGCACACTTGCAGCCAGGACTGGTGAGGTGGTTACTTCAGGAAGGGAGTTACTCTGTAGCAGTGAGACTAAAGGTGAGCTACAGCTGCTTGTGAGTACTTATGGGCATAAAACATACCAAGAGCTGTATTATGCAGAACGTTTATTGGCCTAGGATTTCTGGAGATGTAACAGGGTACTGCAGGACCTGTGAGCAGTGCCAAAAGGTAGGCAAGGCAGGATACAAGGAGAAAGGTCCTTTGATGCCTTCACCTGTGATTGAGGAGCCATTTCAGAGGCTGGCTATGGATATTGTGGGACCTTTGAGTAGCCCAAGTTCCGCAGGGAAAAAGTATATCCTAGTGGTAGTAGATTATGCTACCAGATACCCTGAGGCAGTGACTCTGTCCTCCATTGAGGCAGAAAAGGTGGCAAATACTTTGTTAGAAATTTTCAGCAGGCCAGGTTTTCCAAAAGAAATACTGACTGACAGAGGTGCAAATTTCATGTCAGACCTGTTGGCTTGTCTGTGGAAGCACTGTGGGGTGAAGCACCTAAAAACCAGCCTTACCATCCCCAGACTAATGGTCTTGTTGAGAGGTTAAACTTTACACTCAAGTCCATGCTACAGGCATTTGCAGACCAGTTCAAGAGGGAGTGGGACAAATATTTGCCACATCTGTTGTTTGCTTACAGAGAAGTGCTCCAGTAATCCACAGGATTTTCACCCTTTGAGTTGTTGTATGGTCATATGGTGAGGGGACCTTTGAGATGAGTGGGAGGGTGAGTGTGAATCCCACAATGAGTCTGTTGTGGCATATATCCTAAACCTTAGGACAAGGCTCAGAGAACTCATAGGCTTGGCCCAGGATAACCTGGCAGAAGAATAACAGCAGGAAAAAGGTCTGGTATGACATGAATGCTCGAGGTAGAGAGTATGCTGTTGGGCAGCAAGTAATGTTTCTCATTCCTGTCAGACACAACAAGCTGCAGGCAGCTTGGGAGGGACACTACAAGGTGGTTAGGAAGGTCAGTGATGTTAACTATGTGGTAGAACAGCTAGGCAGGAGGAAGGGGCACAAATTGTACCATGTTAACATGATGAAACCTTACCATGATAGGGAGGCCCTTGTGCTGAGTATTTGCAGTGGATAACAGGAGGAGTCTGATGGGGATCTGGTGACTGATCTCCTCAGTGAGGCTCAGACTGACACCTCAGTGGAAGGGGTAGCAATGTCCCAGCAGCTTTCCCCTACCCAGGCTTGAGAAATCGGAGCAGTGTTACAGGAGTCTGGGGTCATGTTCACTGGGAAACAAGGGTGCACCCACCTGGTGCAGCACCATGTGGATACAGGACCCCAAAGGCCTATTAAGCAGGCCCCTTATAGGGTGCCTGAGAGAGTCAAACAGACTCTGAGGGAGGAGATACAGGAAATGTTGGAACTAGGGGTAATTCAGGAGTCCAGCAGTCCCTGGAACTCCCCAGTGGTGCTGGTACAAAAGAAGAATGGCAGCACCCGGTTCTGTGTGGACTACAGGAAATTAAATAGTGACACAGAGTCAGATGCTTACCCCATGCCTAGGACAGATGAAGCCCTAGAGCAGCTGGGTGGGGCTAAGTATCTTACCACTATTGAGCATAACAGGGGTTACTGGCAGGTGCCCTTGACTCCCAGTACTAGAGAGAGAGGTCAACCTTTGTGACTTCTTTTGGGTTGCATGAGTTCATGAAGATGCCCTTTGGGATGAAAAATTCCCCAGGGACTTTACAGAGACTGGTATATCATATCCTAGCAGGAGCAGGAGATGTTGCCCTTGCTTACTTAGACAATGTTGCCATCTACAGCCAGTCCTGGCAAGAGCACCTTCAGCATGTCAGGGAGGTGCTGGGCAGACTACAGAGGGCAGGGTTGACCATTAAGCCCAGCAAATGTCAGGTGGGTATGGCAGAGGTCTCCTACCTGGGAAATATAGTGGAGAGTGGTAAGATCAGGCCAGAACCTGCCAAAGTGGAATCCATTCAGGCATGGCCTGCCCTTGCTACCAAAAAACAGGTGAGGGCATTTCTAGTGACAGTGGGGTACTGCAGAAAGTTAGTCCCCAATTATAGTACCATAGCTGCTTCCCTCACAGACTTGACAAGGAAAAACAGGCCAGATAAGGTAGTGTGGACCTCAGCATGTGAGCAGGCATTACAGAACTTAAAAGAGCTTTGGGAGGAATTCCTGTGTTAGCCAATCCAGATTACAGCAAAGAATTTGTTGTGCAGGTTGAAGCTTCAAACCATGGAGTGGGGGGTTGTACTTAGCCAGGTTTCCTTAGAGGGAGACGAGCACCCATTGGTATATCTCAGTCATAGGCTCCAACCCAGGGAGGAATGCTATGCAGCTGTAGAAAAGGAATGCCTAGCCATAGTGTGGGCACTGCAGAAAGTTCAGCCTTATTTGTATGGAAGAAAATTCACTGTAGTTACAAATCACAATCCCTTAACATGGCTACAGCAAGCCAGCCAGCAAAATGCCAAGTTACTAAGGTGGAGCCTAGGGTTGCAAGTATATGATATGACAGTGCAGCACTGCAGTGGGGTTAGAAATGCCAAAAGAGATGGGCTATCAAGACAGGGAATGAGGTAAGGTATCCCCAGATAGTCAACCCTCTCAAGCAATGTTTCTCAAGGGTCACTTGAAAAACTAGCTTGAGTTTTTGTTGGGGGGGTGTAATGCTCCCACCCCAGCTATCTGGCATTTTGTAAATAATTCTATGTCATTTGTGAATATTGATATGATTTATACAGAACTGTATGTTATGTTATGTACTGAGCTAAAATGTAACCACAGCATGCCCTGCTGACTTGGAACAGAAAATAAGTTGAAATTAGATTGCTTTATGATTGTGCTATAAAAGTTTTCTCTCAGTTTCAGTGTAGCAGCCACAATGTCTAGAGCTAGAAGTTTTTGTATTGTCTTGAAAATGTAAAAGTGTTTTATTGTTTTATGACTTCCAAGCTCTGGAAACATCTGACAGATATGTATTTTAACAAAGAGATGTTAAATTCTGTTAGTTTCTGTTTTAGCCTGGGAACTGAAGTCAGGTGACAAAAAGTGATGTCATCCAAGCTAACCCAGAGTAATATTTGATATTAATTTAAGAACTCTCTCAGAGAGAGACTGGGCATGTGGTAATTTGTCTTGGACCTAGCAAGAACATCCACTGATCATCACCATCCGTGCTTGCCTTGCTGTAAGTAAGATTTAGGGCATAGTATCTCTCTTAGATATAGATAGGAATATGGTAAAAATTAGTTTAGATGTTTTCTGTATTTGAGACTGTCCTGCAATGTTGTTTTAAAATATTTCCTGTGATTTTGAACTCTGATGTTACTGTGTTGATTTTACTGAGTATTGTCTTGTTCTTTTATTATTTATTATTAAATGTATTTAAACCTTTGTGGCTGATATTTGTGAGACATATTTTAGCTCTTGGAGTACTTGCATTTGTATTTGGTTACACTGTACAGGTCACTCCAATAGCCTTGCTTGGTCAGACTGCCATTTGGATAATAGTAACATTACACAGTAGGATTGGACACCCTTTGTAAGGGCCTTATAAATAACTGATAAATAGGGGTTGGTGGCAGTGGAAAGTAACTTATAGTGTGTGTGTGTGTGTGTGTGTGTGTGTGTGTGTGTGTGTGTGTGTGTGTGTGTGTGTGTGTGTGTGTGTGTGTGTGTGTTTGTATATAAACCAGATCTCAAAGTGCGTGTGTCAGTTACTTGGGCAGGGACATGAAGCACTGGTTGGACAGAGGGTGCTGGAGGTCTTGGCTTGGCCCCTCAGCTGAAACCTTAACCCTATAGCTGCACCAGTGGGGAGTCTTATTGGGGATCTGGAGAAAGAGGGAGAAACCATCCCCAGACTGACTGTGATCTCTGTGTGCTCTTAAGGGAATTGCACTTTGCTGTGTGTGTGCTTGTCATCCTCCCAGCATGTATGTCCCCTAGCTGTTGCCAGTGGTGGGGACTGAGGCTCCTTGATTACTGGGCCAGTGCAGAGGCATCACAGCTCCTTTAGCTAAAATGACTACAGTCTTATACTCCAGGAAAGGGGCAGATGTCTGTAGTCAAATATGCTGCATTTTTCCTTTTATCTCAGTAAAATGATCATATGTTCTGGAGCCTCCATGCTACTTGCTATAGTGTTAAACTTATGTCTTCTGAAAAATAAATGTATGTATTTAATTTATTTGTTTCTTTGTTTATCGTTTGTTGACTGGATTAAATAAAACAAGCAAATACTATTGCCATCACCTTATAAATTATCTCTGTCTTCCATTCTATAGATAGATAGATAGATAGATATAGATAGATCTATACATACTACTTGTTATGTGTACCTTATAGCCAAAAAAAAATTCTTCCACTTTTTCTTAGTGGGACAATTACTGTATGGATGAAAATGTCACCATAATGAAACTCAACCATAATATTTGAATGGCACCTCAGTGCAGATGTGAAACACATAATTGCAGAAAGCAACAACAAAATTCTTAGTCTCTTTCATAAACTGGATGATTTTACTTTAAGTGAGTCATGGTTAAGACCTCATATGGTAGAAATTAAATTCTCCTACAAGGCTGTCGTATTGTAGAAGAGATATGATCCATGAATTAGCAGGTTGAGTTGCTATTCATCTTTATGGATGTCATGATTAATCTCATGCACTGGAGACACACATCCTTCCCATTCAGGTCAATCAAGCAAAAGTTACCAAACTTGTCTGTGTCAATATCTCTCTGAACTCTGCAGAAGACAAGGTAGGAGACAATATACAGCGGCTTATTACAAACATCATGGGAGAACTTGTGATTTTGGAGGATTCATCCTTCAGTGGAAACTCTCATATGACTGCCTTCACACCCCCCACAGTTTCCACCACTCCACCAAGCAATTTATTTTCTGGTTAAACTTATCATGCTTCTTAGCAGAACTGATAAAGAGTCTGATATCAGAAAGTGTTTAAATAGGTTCTTATTTCCAGGTCATAGCAGCTAACATCTTACATAATACCATTAGTGGTCATTTGTCAATGTTTGAAGTTATATATCAAGGCTAAAGCCAAGGAACACATCACTGATCCTGTTTAAGAATCACCAAACCCTTTGACCTTGAAATCTTTAATGTTAGTTTATGCAAAGGCAATGGGTCTTCCTTGCAATTTTTCGTCATGCATTAGGCTGTGAATTATTTTATTCCCTCATTCCTTGTTCTTCTCAAATCTTGTCCCACCCCAAAGAAGTGAAATGTTGTGTAGGTCAGTATCATGAATTACGCATGACAAAAAAAAGGACTGATGTCTTTCAACAACAAGCTGTGGAAGACTTATCTCACACTGAAGACAACTTCCATTTAAAACCACTTCCGTAAGATAAAGAAACTCAAAAAACCATGACTTTGAGCAGTAAAAAAAAGTTTAATGTCTGCTTCATCAAGAGGAAAATATTATCAGTTTCAAGTTATTTTTGGTATGATTTGCAGTAGTTATTAGAATCAGGAAAGGTCAATGTGTCTAAACCCTTTCCCTTGTCTCCCAGCCAAAGAAGTTGCTAAACAATTTGGACACCATTTAATACTGCAATGCTCAAATGTGTTTCCCTTATCACTGCTCATCCAGACTTCATAACCATCCAATTAACCATGCTAATCTTGCTGTCAAAGACCTCTAGCCATTTTCCATGCATTTATTAGTAGTTATTATAGATGCACAAGTCATGCTCATTAACATCAGACAGTTTAAAACCATACCTTAAAATTACTTCACCTGTCATCTGCTTTGTAGCCATATTTACCAGTCAATGCATTCAAAATTCATTGTTTTTCACTCTGGGAATGTATAATCTTTGTTCCATTGATCAAGATAACACCTCTAAACTGTTCAATTTTTGTAGAATGTCCAAAATTTGCCTCAAAATTTCGGTTTGCTCCTCATAAAATTTTTTTGACTTTCTGGCAATTTACTGGGATGAGCTGAGGAATGAAATTAGTAAACAATGTCATACATTTGCATTTCAGACTTCGTATCCTTTAGAAAATGCATTTTAATGCATACCCTGTTATTCTAGCAAATTTCTAAGTTTATAAGAGCAATATTTAAAATCTGCCCCTATATTTGGGCCTTTGTGCACCCATTATGCCAGGTTTTGTCCAGATGTTTTGGGCTAAGAGGTTAAGAGGTATAATCACAGCTAACCTGCCTACTGTAGTTTGTGACTACCATACAATTCCAATTAGCTGTCCCTTCATAATAATCCTGGAAGAATGCATCTTTGGCAAATATTTAGTTGCATCAATTCTAACAATGCACTCTCTAAAGCCCTGCAAAGTTTCCATATTGGCAATGATACAGCTTTGTTATCAGTAATAAAAAAAAACATTTATAATGAACTGAGTGTTCCTCTTGGATTTATCCAAAGCCTTTCATACAATGAAATATCTCCTCCTTCTGGGTAACCTAGTGGATAACTGTCAGGAAGCATAATCCCACATTTATTCACCTATCCAAAAGACAGATCCAATTTATTCTGTATCTTTTTTTCCTCTTGTCCTACACCCATCATGCCTCCCCAGTGGTACATGGGTCCATTAGTTTCCAGCAGGTGTGGGTCATCCTCAGATCTACCAGGGCAAGATCCTGCATGAGGGATCATCATACAGCAGACATCTGGGATTGTTTGCACTCCACTAGCTTCCTGGCAATGGCATCCTTTTCTACTGCAGTGCTATTCCTTCTTTTGTTGGTGATGTACACACATACATCACTGCAGAGACTGGTAGTGCTCCCCCCACATTCTTACATGTGTGTTCCTTCATATGTGAGACAGGAGCTACCATCATTCTGGGCAGCCACAGTGAATCCCTGTCCCGAAACTGTTCCCTACATTTTTCAATGTTTGTGAGATCTCATTCCTACAGCATCAGAGCAGCATGCATAGCTGGCCAGGAAACCACCTCCTTCTCCTCCCAGCATAGGTACTGTCCATCCACCATGCCATGGGCTGCCTGTGCTGTAGTGAGAACTTTAATCCTCTACTCCACCAGGCTGGCAAAAGAAAGATCAAATTTGTCACCCTCTCCCCCAAAATTTTATTATGAGGTTGTATAGGGTTCACTGCTTTGCCCATTGCTGTTGGCTATTTTTTGCAAATGATTCTGTACTTCTGTGTCCTTCTTTCTTGGTAATTTACTCAATTAAATCTACAAATTAGCTTTAAGTCTACACAGATTCATTTAGATAATTTGTATTGTACTTTAGCACTGCTAAAACTATTTATTTTTCCACAGCTGTTGTTCTAAACCTTTGCCTCAAAACTCAGCTCTCACTTGAGTAAGACAGTAATGGAAGAGATTATTCATTGTAGTACTTTCAGCTTGGGAAATGCGTTACCTTATACAGATATTAGCTTATTAGATTCAACCCCTCTAGAAGGAAAAGTATAATTCAAATATTAAAAAGATTAAGCAGAAAGGAAGCAACTGCCACTGAAATTATGACTTACTTCTGGACTGTTCCCAATGTACTGCATTCTTGAAACAGAGATCAAACTGGATTCCATTTGTTTTTGGAATAATGCAACTGCTGGTTGTACATCTGAATCAAAGGTAGGTAGAAATTCAGCCTGTTTTACTAATGGTTGTAGTAAGCCCAGATAACTGCCTAGATACAGTTCTACTCTATACCATATGTTTGTTTAAAAGCATTCAATTTGCATTTTCTTTGTTCAAGTTTAATGTGTGAATAGCTGATTTTTTTATGAAGTGCCTAACTTAATTTTATTTACTTCAAGTAAAGAGTTTTATTATTCACTTTTTAATGTTTCTAGCAGGTGATTTATTTAGTATTAGATTGAGCAACTGAGCAAAGGAATAATGTACTGACAACTGTTGGATTCAGCCTTTTTAAAAGCTACTACTTAAGCTATTACTGCAATACAAATATTTACCAGTTAGCTTATTTTAAGAGTAAGCAATAAATGTGTTTTTGCACTGCCACCTAATGTGTGCACATCCTCTGCCTGCTTCCCCAATTTTCACACTTACAAAACCCTGATTCTTCCATTTTTCCTTCCTAAACAGAGACAGGCAAACATGAAGCTTTCTTCCTCCAGGAAGAAACCCTGAGGTAACTTAGCTTTAATGAGTAGCTGTAAGAAATGAGTCAGGAGCCATCATTCATGTGGTATGTGAGCCAAGAACATCATACTCCTTTTCAATCTAAAACCTGCATGGCACCTCATCTCCACCAGTGGTTACAGATGCATCAAGTCCCCCAAATTTTCCCTCCTTGTAAATGAGAGCTGGTTATTAATCAGTCAAATGCCAGTTACATATTTCATACATTAGTGTGTTGTAACTGATAGCAGCATTACTATAAAAGCAGGGAAGGGGTGATGCTATTGAAGGGATAGTTTGAGCCTCTTCCTGGAAAATATTATGTGTGTGTGTGTGTGTGTGTGTGTGTGTGTGTGTGTGTGTGTGTGTGTGTGTGTGTGTGTGTGTGTGTGTGTGTGTGTGTGTGCAGGTTCATGCACATGCATGTGCGTGTGTGTAACATGTAACAAAAAATGTGTAATGTTGGTAAAGTTTTAATTGTTCTCAGAAAGATTGCAATGGAATGCACTGGGCTCTGTCTGAGGTAGGAGAAATTCTTAGGATGCCAGTGATTATAATTCTGATCTATAACTGTAGCTATACAGTGTAAAGCTTATTTGAGTGTCGCAAGAAAGGTTATTACTCAAGACAGTAGTGTGCATTTACTACATGCCTTTTGTCTTTTCTATAATAATTTGTGCCAGCAGTGTCATTTTTAGAAACCACACCATCATATATACATTGAGGCAGCTGCATAGCTCATGAGATCATTGTCTCCCTTCGTCATATATATTATGATTTGCAGTTGTATGCATATATTATGAACTAAATCATATATTCTGCAATCAGTTTTTTCCCCAGATATTGTGTTCATTATTGAAACCACAAGATACATATACAGCAGTATATGTTGTACAGCAGCTATTTTATTTTAATCAGAATAGTTAAGATATAAGACAAAAGTGAGCTTTGCCTTTTATAAAAACACATCAGAGTCACAGCTGACAAAAGAAGGCAGACTGAAAAGAATCATAAATTACTATTATGATAGCAGTTGAGGTGGCAACAATATCTTATGATAAGGGGGCAGGATCTTTGTACCTTGCCTGAGATTATGAAAATTTTATTAGATTGGGAGTGTAATACTGCTGAAGAAATGGACTAAAAGGTTAACAGTCATCTAGCCAGTAGGGCAAAACTGCACATATACAGGGTACACAGCAATACACATAGATACAGAAGAACACATACAGGCAGTCTAAACCTTCAAAGGAAGAATCTCAGGCAAAGGGAGAAACCACTGGCTCCTAAAAATACCAATGTCTTGAAATAATTTTCTTTAGTGTAACAAAATGAGGCATGTATGGTACAAATGTCCACAACAATAGGATGGGAATGAAACCTACATGAGAGACCTAATAAATATAGTACCATGGTAGGGTTAGGCTCTCTTGAAAATGCAGCTGCTACAAACTGTCACAAGGGTCTGTACTCTATCCTGCTAGAGAGTAAAGGATCCTTTGATAATAAGGATACTGCATCAAACACTGAGGGACATTATCTGCCAAGAAAGTCCACTCTATTTAGAATGATGACAGGGACTCTTTTTCAGGTGCCACTGGCCAAGATTTACTTGGTGTGGGAAATTGGGGAGCAAGACAAGCAAATAATAGAGTCTGATGATATCCCAGTAGATGTTCTAATAGGTAATGACTTTGATAACATGGTACCTTGTGTACCTGCAATTACATACAGCCAGACAATAGACAATCACATGTGGAAGGTAAAAGGGGGAAGTCAAGCAGATGTCTATACCTCCATCTGGTAACATGATTACTATAGGAAATGAGCTAGATGGTAGCACAAAGTCTAAACCTGAGCTACATTCATCAAAAGGTACAGGACTTTGTTTGGAACAGGTTAATTCAGTGGAAGGGATGGTTGGCATAAGTAAGGCTAAATCTGAGTTACAATTGTCAGAAATACGTGATTTCTTTTGAAAGGGGAACTGAGAAGGATTTCAAAGAGTGAGCTGAGAAAGGCACAGCTCTCAGATCCCACATTACAAAACTTGAGGAGGTAGTCAAGGGGGATCCTAATACTCAAGCAGAAGTCTATATACTGAGACAAGGTATTACTGTACAGATAATGAAGACATGAAATAGGCTAAAGGGAGAAGTAATACAACAACTGGTAATCCCAAGGATCTTCCATCAAGCACGGCTGGCCACAGACCATGATATTCCTTTCTCAGGCCATTTTCAGAATAAGACATAGAAAAAGGGGGCCTGTGAAAAATCTGTATTGACCAAGTATTGCATAAGACATGAAACAGTATTACAAAACATACGAGCATTGTCAAAAGGTTGTCAGAGTAACTAGGTCTGTGGTCTATAGGCCTGAAACACTGAGTATGGCCCAAGTGAGGATGTTCAGTTAGCAGCTTATATGTCTGTTGGAGCTGGCATGGGGGGGGTGGAATCTCACAATCCCTCAGAAGAGTCATGGCAATGAGTAAGAGTAAACCTGAGGCATGTATGTGATGCAATAAAATGCACATTTGGTAGCCTTCAATTGTGGGTGCCATGACCTCCTATGGGGAAGGTATAGTGAGCCCCAGGGTCTATATTAGAACATTGAAGTTTCAAAACTTCAAATGTTCTAATATCGACCCCTATTCAGCGAAAGCTGAAAATATCGAAGCAACAGAAAACCAAAATTTTTCCTAGGGAAAGAATTTGGTTGTGCATTTCTGTTGCTTCGGTATTTTCAGTGCTGTGGTGGAAAGTTACGGGTCGGGTTCAGGTAAGTGTGAGATTGAGTGTGGGTTAGGTGAGTTAGGGTTAGGGCACGGGTTGGGTATGTGTGCGATTGTGTGGACATGAGGGTTAGGGCAGGTTAGGTGAGTAAGGGTTAGGGCACAGGTCAGGTAAGTGTGCAATTGTGTGGACGTGAGGGTTAGGGCGGGATAGGTGAGTTAGGGTTAGGGCGCGGGTGAGGTGAGTGCGCGATAGTGATGGACCTTAGGGTTAGGGTTTGGGTTAAGGTAAGTGGATAGTTAGTGGTGTGTGTATAGTTTAGTGTAGGGTTAGGTGTAAGATTTTAGGTGTATGTGTGTGGATTGCTGTTTGTTTGGTGTGCTTGTGTTGTGTGCATGTGTTTTGAAACAGCAAATGTTTTCCCTAGGAAAAAATTTGCTGTTCTGTATGTTCGATGTTTTCAGCTTTCACTGAATAGGGGTCGATATTAGAACATTCGAAGTTTTGAAAGTTCGATGTTCTAATATAGACTCTGAGCCCCATGTGTTGGGATGGGAGGTCTCCTTCTCACAATAGAGGGGTTAAGGCCTTAGGTCCTCTAAGGGTGAAAAGTCAACACATCATCTGGAAAAAAATGAGAAGCTTATCATAGTATCATCAGCTTGGGGCCAGTAAAATATATCTCTCTCAGCAGTGGCCTCCCTAAGTGACAATATAATTACAGAAAACAATAACAACGCTAAGCTTAAGCCCTAGGACTCAGTACATGTTAGTGGGTTAAACCAGAAACTACTCACCAAAACCATCTTAAGAGGCAAAAAACAATCCAGTCGAGGACAGTGCCTGATAAACCAAAGAAAATGTTCAAACACTTGATCAGGATCCCATAGTCAGTGGACTCAGATGTCATAGAAGCTGAAACAATACCAAAACAGAATATTGCTGTTGATCTCTCACCATCAGCAGATCACTGACCACTCAAATGAGAGTTATGCATTTACTGTGTTTGGACATAAATGCAGACTGGTAAGGATCTAATAAGCCATGTGGGGTATCAGACATTAATGCAACAGATCATCAGAAATAGATAATTTTTCCCCATCACTTTATTAATACTTGGAAGGTTAAAATAAAAGAGCAATAATTCTCCAAAATGCCCACATCCGATAGTGGTTGCTTGATGACCACTGTTATCAATTCCTCTTTAATTTTGCCACAAAACCCTGATCCACAATGAAAATGTAATCTTCGATGAAAATTTAATGGTTTGGAGAATAACTGGACCTAATGAATCAAGCAGCCAGGATCCAGTGAATATGTGCTCACACTTATAAATCATATAATCAAACACTGCCCAGTGCAAGTCTCATTCATCTAGTCCTGGCAACCTGCATTATTCAATGCTTGTATCCTGGGGATACAAGTTCTCAATCTTGACAATCTTGTATGCAGAAAATCATACAGCTTCCTCCCATTCATCTAAAGAAAAACTCTTCAGATAGGCAATCAAGCCTAAAACAGACTAAAACTGTGCAGCTGGATGCAGGATTTTATTGTAGCAGAAATTTCTTTGAAAACAAAGATGTCCTTTTCGGGAGCCCTCCATCTGGTACAAAACATATTGTTCATCCAGAATAAGTTTGTCCTCCATATGGTGAGTCTGACGCCATCTCTAGTTCAACCACTGTCCAAGCCTTCTTAAAGGCCACAATGCATGGCCAGATTATGTCACATGTAGACCATGTGACATCTCATCTCTGTAGGGTGTACATAAACTGGGACAATGTCCAGACCATCAGTCATGGCATTATCACAAACAATGCATCTAGATCACCTGTAATAAAACTAAAGGACTTGAGGAGAAACTGGACATACATATTTAGATTTGGTAAACTGAAGGTCCATACATTTGGCTAACTCCATCTCTGAGGAGTAAGAGCAAGGAAGATTGAGTCCACAGTGAACAAGGTAGCAGATGGAGCAAGAGGTGAGTTCCACTACCATATCCCTTATCCTAACACCCATATGAAAAACTAAGCCTAGAAAGTGTTCGGATGTGAAGGCTGCAGTAGAAACAGCCCAAGTAAAACTGAGACTTTTCATTAAAAAAAATAGTACCATGACAAGTTTGCAAGTCCACTCACCAACTCTTATGTTAAAATCACCCAAATCAACCATCTTGAGAATTCATGAATCAAGCTGATAAGGAGATCTGAAAAATTGCAGAAATGTTCCAGGGTAACTTGGTGGATGGTATACAAGGAGAAATCTACAGTATGATCCTGGACCAATGATATACTCATAGATGTTAATGCTGAATTGTTCGATATCAACCACAGACAACTCCAGGCCGACTAAATGACAGAAGGGAAATTCTCCTACCCAAACTTCTCTGCTTCAGCCAGTAAATAATATGAGATCCAGAAGGGTCATAGGCCCCAATCATTATGTTGGACAATCATCCAGACATGTTTTCATGACAAACGCCAGGCTGCCTGTTCAAAGCACATCAGAAATAATACCTGAGTTGTTTTTTGATTGACTTGATGTTACACAAATCAGTCCTGGCAAGTACAGTAAGAAGACCGGTCCTACTTACTTCTCAGATATGATAGTTATACTTCTGAGGTAAGACCACAAGGAAGGGAAAAGCATTCCATGCCTTACCTCTGAACTCTCCAGATTTTTGTAGACTGTTCAGATTTTTTGGTTCATACTTTTGGTGTGTTCCTCATAACATTTTTGGCTTTTCTTGTAAATCATTGAGAATTAAAGTCACTAAATAAGAACAGACATTTGAGTTTCAATCTTCATATCTTTCAGAAAATACATGTCAATGCAAAACCCATTAGTCTATCAAATTCCCAAGCTTATAAGAGCAATATTTAAAATCTGTCATTATTTTTGGGCCTTTATTCCCCCATTAGTTTTGGCTTTGTCTAGATTTCTTGTACTAAGAAGTTGAGAGGTATGATTCCAATGGTATTACATCCTTCAACACTGATGAGTAGCAATATTCTCAATACAACCACTAAAATCAAGGCAAGTGACAAATGAGCGTCTTTGTCCCATGCTCTGTGGTCTTCATAATCCCAAGTCCCCTATACCTTAATAAGACAAGGTGATCAATAAAGACCTGAAAGTGAGAAAAAAAAGAGAGGGTCCCTAGAATATGAGAAATCCATCACAGCTAGGATAGAATGTCCACCAATGTCCAATAATGTCAAAACCAGAAATTCAATTCTAAGAGAAAATTATGGTTACAATAATATAAATTATAAAGTTAATGCACACAAACATGCAATAATAATCAAAATTAATAACAACTATATAACAAATTATTTGCAGGGAAAACAACAGTGAAAATAAAATAATGGGCCCAAGGACAGAAGAAAATAATTGTACCAATTAGGCATAAATAGTCAAATGTGATGGCAATCATTAGAGCAGCAAACATTTAAATGCTATCTGCAACTATACCTTACACATATGCGAAAAGGCAGCATCAGAGGAATGGCTTATCCAACATTCCAAGGCCCTTAGGACTAATAGTCGAGAATTTTCACTGCCAACAGCCCGCAGACTGACAGGCTCTTGGCCAACATAAAAGACGCAGTCCATGTGGCAGATAGAATAAATTTCTAACTTCCAGTGCAGGAAGCAGCAAATAGCACACATCTGGCTCAATCATGGATGATCAAACTGGAAACACACAAGCTATGATGTTCAGCATTCTGAGATGGACACAATGAGGTCACCCCAATCAATTGTTTGAATTTCAAGTAGCAAATATCAAAGCACAGTGGAATAAAATAACTAGCAGATTGTTCTCATCCAACAAACTCAACTATTCAATCCAAATTAGTAGGCCAATGTAATAATTCAGTTCAATATTAATTAATTTATATAAAGGCACCTTCCAACAATAATTGATATAGATGGTGTTGTCAGCCATAAATCCTTAAATTGAAACACCAGACAAAAACAACCAGAAAGGAGCTTCCAAAAATAGTGTTACTAAATAACAACATTACACCATTTTTAAGTGAACATAAACCCAAGAGCTAAGCAAGATCCAAAAGCCAGCTAGGCCTGTAGGCCTCTGAACAGCATATTTAAGGAGCACCAACATTAACAGAACAGAGAAGTAGACAGGGACTGATTATCACACTTGGCTTATGAGATAAGGTGAGACCACAGTGCATCGATTAGTTCTTCAACTAGTTACATAAATGTACATAGACTGTCTTTGTGTCAGAGTGAAGTAAGGTATGAGGGATCCAGGGGAGGTCAGGGTGCTTAGATAATAAAAATGAGGAAATTATCTTAAATTTGAATACAGTGCACTCCCACATGCAGGAGACTATCTCCACTCTTTGTAGTTTTAATTGCTGCAAAGTTCCCAGACATACTTGAGAGTGCCCAGGCCCACAGACAAACTTAAGCTCAGATTCACTAGCAAACCAATGACAGTGGACTTGAGTTTCAAGTAGTTATGGGAAGAGAATCAAACTGCAGAATACAGATGCAGCAAAATAAAAATATATCCTTACTTCTGATTTCATAGTATCTACTTTGTATCGAATGCAGGTTTTCAGGTGGGGGTACTCATTTCCTTCAGTGATGGAGAGCTATTGCTTGCAGACAGGTGTTTCTTTTCATTTTAAATATTACAGACCAATTTTCATTGTAATTAAAACTACATTTGGAAGTATGGTACTCGTAATTTATACCCAAGTCAATCCGGTGCTGCATTTATTCCAAAACCTAACTCTGACTCCTCATTCATTAAGAAGTATAACCTCATTTTGTAATTATTTTGGACATCACAATATTAACACCAATCTTGATAAATAGATTAAAAGGTGCTCATTCTAATTTAATTTTTCAGTTTTAAGCCAGTTCTATGGCAAACTGGCAAATGAAGGATAACTACATTTTTTTTAGAATTACTTGCATAAGACAACCAGAAAAAACGAAGAAGCAGAGCCTGTCCCTTTCACCTGAAAGGGCTTTCATCATGTACATGTTCCTTTTATTACTACATGTTTGAAAAATTTAAACAAATACCTGCATTAATACAATTACAAGCCTATACAAAGTTTCATTCATGTTTGTTAGTGTTACAACATTGTACCCTATAAAGATAGTCACAGATAACAAGTAATGATGACCCCCACCATCCAACTGTTTTAATATTTCACTTGAAACTCTTTACAGATTCAGTCATAAATCATTCACACATCTTAAGCATGAAAAATGAGTCCATATAAAACAATTTGCTGGTGATATATTATTATATGAGGCAACACCTTTATTTCTGTTAGTCTGATACTCCATTAATGAATACAGCTGAGTGTTGAATTAGAAACGCAGTCTTGACAAACTAACTTTAAATACTTATAGAAGCAATAAAAGAATCTTCCCATCCCTTTCAAATAGTAAATACCTTGGCTGGTATCAGTTACACGTGAGATAGTAAGCTGTTTTTGTATTACAACTTTTCTAATACAGTAGATTCAGTTAAGCAGAATGTGAATGGGTGGTCCAAATTACAATTCAATCTTCTAACTAGATTATTGATTATCAAAATGAATGTTTTTCCAAAAAAAATGTTTCTAATAAGTAAAACAGTTACAAGAATACTGACAAAAATATTTAAACATATAAACTGATTATGTATGTTATTTGGAACAAAAATGATGCAGGTTATATTAGTACAAACTGACAGGTGTTAAAGAAAGTGATGGTCTAAAATTACCTGACATTATGGTCCAATACCTTGCAAGTAGTTTTAGTAAAGCCCCCAGAGTATGCTCTGCTTAACAATGATTTGATTGTTTCAGGGATTATTATTTTGATGGAGACTAGGAAAAGTCTAAATATTATCCTTGAAGCCTTATCATTAATTAATAACTCTTGGCCTTTAGGGTAAGAAACTGACTACTATTACTAATGTTGAGATGACTGTTGTTACTAATGGGTGATAAAGTTTATAATATGGCAATTGCACTCTTTTTTAAATTTTATTGCAGCTCCCGGATGATGGAACTTATACGGTATCTGCTTTGATGTTTAATGTGTAAAATGTTTTTACAAAGTGCAACAAAATTTCCATTAAAAAAATAACCCTTGGTCTTACACTCATACACAATCACAATTTTAAATCCACTTAAGACTCCATAAAATTAATACTGACAATTCATAATTTAAGATAATACACTCATTTAGCCTTAAATAATTTTAATATTACTTTGAACAGTTTGATTTGATCCTATCTTGCTCACTGTTTTATAAAGCTGAAAGTAAGTCTATAGCTAATTTCCTCCACAAAGATAATCAAACACCTCTAGACAATTTATTAAAGCTTTAAAATCTTAATTCTAAATCTCTGTAAAACAACAACCTCCAAATTTACATGAATCTCACTCTTATGACAGCCAGGCTCATATCCCTAGTCCATACACTGTATGCCATACACCTTTTCTCCAATAGGTGTTGGCATTACACTGGGGTAGACTGTCTCCATTTCTCTGATATGGGCAGGTTGACATCAGCTACACCCTTCCACCTTTCTCAACTTGGCTCTTCTACTGCCTGAGCTCCTAATCAGACTCTGCTTGGATATCAGTCAGGGCTTCAGTCCAGTCCGGGTCTATGTTATTTAATCGACCGTTCAGATGTCCGAATACTAGAAGTTTGAACGGGGAAGTTCGAAAAATGAAAATGTTGACGCTATGGAAATACGAATTCTTTCCCAGGGAAATAATTTGGTCAGCTGTTTCTGCGGCTTCAACATTTTCTTCACTGTGGTGCGAAAGTTACAGATCTGGTTAAGGCAAGTGTGCGAGTGTGACGGACGTTGGGATTAGGGTGCGGGTAAGGTAAGTGTGCAATAGTGACGGACTTTAGGGTTAGGGTGCGGGTAAGGTAAGTGCGCGATAGTGACGGACTTTAGGGTTAGGGTGTGGGTAAGGTAAGTGTGCGATAGTAACGGACTTTAGGGTTAGGGTGCGGGAAAGGTTAGGGTGCAGGTAAGGTAAGTGTGCAATAGTGACGGACTTTAGGATTAGGATTTGGGTTAAGGTTAGTGCATAGATAGTTGTGTATGTAAGGTTTAGTGTAGGTTTATTAGGTTTTTGGTGTGCTTGTATTGTATGTGCATTTTTCAGAACAGCACATTTTTTCCCTGGGAAAAAATTTGCTGTTCTGAGGTTTCGATATTGTCATATTTCGAACTTCCAAGTTCAAACGTATGGTGTTCGAATTTTTGGAAGTTCTGTTATATGACATAGACCCTTCAGTCCTTTATGTCACACAGCCAGGCCAAAATACCACCGTTTTGAAAAAAAGGATATTCACTGTATTTAGGATGGGGACTTTAAATCAGCTAACTACCTAAGAAGATAAAATATTCATGTAACAAAAATAGAAATTTAATCAAATTAAGCTGAGGTATATATAGCTGAAGTTGTGGAGATATAGCATTTACTGCATTCAGATTTCTATGTTTTTCATAACACAGAAAGGCAGTATGCAACAAAGAAATGTAACACTAATGTACTGAAGGAGAAAGTATTCTACAAAAAGTAGAGAAGAAGAAGAAAGTTGAACTCAGAACACGTGTATAGTAATCAGGAAAGCTGTGGAAAAATGTCAAGTACCCTATGTATCAAAAAGACATTTAAAAAAACACAATTTTCAATGAGTCTTTAGTAAGATCAAAAGTGTAGACTTTAGGATTTTTCTAATGTGGAAAGAGAACAGTCCTTCCAAAAAGCCATCTAGGAATCAAACAAATAAACAAATAAGCAAACTCATAAAAAGAGATGTTAAGTTGTCAATCTCGCCTTCATTCTTGCTGGATGGGTTCGGAGCCGACCTCGGCTCCGACTCGGCCACTCTAAAAGCTCGAGAGTTGGTTCCACCGGCTCGAGGCTCCCCTTATATCCCACAATGCTAGGCAGTATTACCTCAGATCTCGTTTGCTGCTACAGCTATCGAGACGTGTTGCTTCACCGGCTTCAGGTTAGTGTAGGAAATAGTTTTAAAAAGTTCATAAAACCCTTTAAAATTAGTTTTCTAATCAGTTTCCCCTTATTTTTAAGGTTTTATCCCATTCCTCCCTGTTCTTCATCCTTTTTTTACCAGAAGAACTTATAGTTCTTCCCTTAGGCCTTCGGGCCCTCCTATTCCCTCGGAGTGTATGTTTTTTCTGTAGGGACTCTCATTAAACTAATTTTATTTAATTTAACTTACTGTTATTTTGTGTATAGTGTAATCGGTGTGTTTGTGTTTGTGTGTGGTTACACTTGTTCCTTGATATGTCCAAGGATTCGAAGGTCTCAGGCTTCAAGAAGTGTGACTCGTGCTGTCAGAAAATGTCTCTGACAGACGGTCACACTTCTTGTGTGTACTGCCTGGGACCTTTACACCTGCAGGACTCTTGTGCTGTATGCCATGGCTTCAGCCCTAGAGTCCTGCAGGAAAGAAAAAAACAAACTCATTCTAAGAGGTTTGCTTAAGCCTGAGGGTTCCCTTACTGCTACTTCGGGCAAACCCTCTAAGGCTTCTAGGTCCTCGACTCCAGCTTCTGAGTCGAGGCCTAAGGCTTCGAAACCTACTGCTACATCGGCTCCGGCTGGAGCCGATGAGTCTCAGACTGCAGCTTCTGTGGTTCCCTCGGCTCCGGCTGGAGCCGAGGCATTGGAAATTCCTGTGTCGGCTCCGATCGGACCATCAGAGCCGACATCTAGAAAGAGGTCTAGGTCACCGTCCCTTGGCTCCGTTCATTCGGCTCCAGCGTCTCCCTTGCTGTCTGAACGGAGCCATAGATCTCACTCCTCTAGGTCATCGAGGCTTTCAGATCATGAACTTCAGAGGGTAGTGAGTCGACTTCTTAAGTCCGAGGCACTGGCCCAAATGCTTCAGAGCCCGACTCATCAGTCGATGCTTGACCCTGACCCTCAAAATGTTCCTCCTCCGACTCCTTTGAGCTCGGAGCCGGGGATTTTCGGAACCGAGACTGTGGTAGCGTCGGAGCCGATACAATTGTCTTCGGCTCCGTCGTCGGCTCCGATTTCTTCTTTGGAAGAATCTCAGCGCCGGACTTCCCTCGTCGGCTCCGAGGGGGTGAGTGGCATCGGACCCTTGTCCGACCCCGCTCTCCCTCTCGGTGCCTCGGCGCTGGTGAGTTTGGCTCCGACATCAGCCTCGGAGCCATCACTGTCGGTGCCGAGGGGGGTTCTCAGCTTTTCGGAGCAGGGACCTCTGGCTCTGCCTGACAGGGGTGCGTTCGAGGTCATGCGGAGTGTGTTGGAACCTGGTTCAACTTCACAGTCGGCTCCGTCTGCCCCTCCCTCTTCGGTGCCTCAGGTTGTGTCTACTCACTCCCTCATCCCAGACCGCAGAGAGCCAGCTCCTCAAGAATCTCCTGTGGGGATCTCATCCTCTTCCGAGGCCTCTCCTGAATTGGCAGGGGAGCCCCCTAGGAAGAGAAAGTGTAAGAGGAAGCACATAGACTCACCTGAGTCTGTCACCTCTGACACAGATTTAGAGGATTCCGAGGGTTCCCCCCGTTCCCCTTCTGAAGATGTCTCCTTTGCAGACATTCTAGAAATCCTGAAACAGAGGGGAAATTGGCCAGCCCTTAACCCTTCGGAGGATGAATCTGTGTACCTTGAGGCGTTTGGCTCTCGCCCTTCCACCTCCTGGGTGTCCCCCCCTTTGACCCCCTCATGCAGGTGGTAGCAAAAAAGGCTTGGACGGCTCCTGACTTAGTGGACCCCACCCCCAGGAGACCTTCAAAGTTTATCACAGCACCAGCAAATAAACAATTTCTGACCAAGGGAGTTTCTGTGGATGCTATGGTGGTAGCTGCTGCCACTAAGAAGGAACTAGCTGATCCTTCGGTGCCTGTCCATCCTCCTAACAAGGAATCTAGGTCTATGGACAGGTACGGGAAGTGGATGTTTTCATCAGCGACCTTTGCTATGCGTTCGCTGAACTACCTATGCCATTTCACTCGTCTTCAAAGAGATTTGATCAAGGAAGCGAGTGACATGTTGAAGGATCCTACAGCTGCGGGTTTTCAGGACAAGATGAACACTCAGCTGGCTACCCTAAATTCTATAGCTAACTCCTCCATACGCCTCCTTTCATATGTGGCTGATGGAGCGAGCAGAGCCGCAGGGACAGGTGTGGCCTTACGCCGGCATGCCTGGATGCGGCTATGCAATTTTGCGGACCCCTTTAAAACGTCTTTCACTAATTCCCCGTTTGATGGATCATCTCTCTTTGGTCCTCAAGTGAAAGAAACCTTGACGAGGTGCGAGACGGATGGCAAAACTCTTTCTGCCATCGGAGTCCGTTTTTCTGCTCCTTCTAGGCCTTACCCCAAAGGCCAGAAAAGTGGGAAAATGTGGTTCCGCAAACAATCTCAAGGGACTTTGCCTGACGCACAGAGTCGGTTCCCCTCCAGAGGCAGAGGGGGAGCAATAATGGTAGACGTCGCCCTAGAGGCAGGGGGGGTCCGCAGAACCAGGGCAATCGAGAAACCTTTTCCGATAAGCCCTTTCAGCATCCCTGAGGTGTTTCCCGACTGTCCACCTTCGGAGGCAGTCAGGGGAAGATTGTCACTGTACCCAGAAGCCTGGCGATCCCTAACTCAAGACAAGTGGGTACAGTCCATCATTTCCGAAGGCTATTCCATTCCGTTCTTTCGTATTCCAAATCAATCAAAAAAATCCCTTCCAGATGTTCCACCCGCTCAAAGGGATCAAGCAGCGTTGGAAATTTCAAAGTTGCTTGCAAAAAGAGCCATTCAGCCAGTGCCAGCAGACCAGCAAGGATCCGGAATCTACTCCAAATTCTTTTTGGTTCCAAAGAAAACAGGGGACTGAAGACCCATTTTGGATCTCAGTATCTTGAACAAGTCGGTCAAGAAAACAAGATTTCGGATGGCCACGCTACAATCCATCCTACCCCTTTTGGGAAAGGAAAACTGGATGTGCTCTATAGACCTCCAGGATGTGTACTATCATATAAAAATGAACAGACGCTCCAGGAGATTTCTCCGCTTCCGGCTGGGAACCAGTCACTTTCAATTCAGATCCCTGCCCTTTGGTCTCACCACTGCCCCCCGGGTGTTTACCAAATGCATGGCAGTGGTAGCTTCTCACCTGAGACGTCAAGGATTCCAGGTGTTTCCATATTTGGACGACTGGCTCCTCACAGCTCCTACCAAGCATCTTCTGCTAATGGCCAGAGACTACACCTTTCACATTTGTCAAAAGTTAGGCATCTCAATAAATTGTGAAAAGTCTGTTTTGTCGCCTTGTCGTGCTATTACCTTCATAGGCGCAAATCTAGACACAGTCAACATGTCTGCGAGACTAACAGACCAAAGAATAGCAGACATATGCAAACTGGTCTCCCTTCTCTTCCACAGCAACAGAGTCAAAGCAAGATTAGTTCTGAAAGTACTGGGGATTATGGCGGCTGCTATCCCTCTACTTCTATTAGCCAGATTCCACATGAGAATCCTTCAATGGATGCTCTTCACACAATGGTCGTACCAGCAACTTCCGTTGTCCCACACCATTATGATTATGCAAGCATGCAAGAATCATCTTCTTTGGTGGATTTCTTCCCCTCAGCTCTTCCTGGGAAGACCCTTTGTTCCTTCCCCTCCGGTTGCTACTCTGACAATGGACGCCTCCCTGATCAGGTGGGGGGGGCATTATCAGGGCAGAACAGTCCAGGGCATATGGCAACCAGACGAATGCCACTTGCATATAAATGTTCTAGAGATGAGAGCAGTGCTTTTAGCATTGCAAGCCCTTCAAGACTCTCTTCCCTTGGGAACGATAGCAATCCAGACGGACAATATGTCTGTAGTGTGGTATATCAACAAACAAGGCGGAACCAGGTCCTATCCCCTATGTCGAGAAGCACTCAGACTGTGGCAATGGGCGATTTCTTCTCAGCGTTTTCTGATAGCAATGCACATCCCCGGGAAGTCCAATCTAATCGCGGACAAGTTGAGCAGAGCTATACTCATGCCTCACGAGTGGTCTCTGAAAGATTCTATTCTGGAGAAAATTTTTCTCAAGTGGGGTCAGCCTTGCTGCGACCTTTTTGCTACTCCCCAAAACAGCAAGTGCAGAGATTATTTCACCCTATTCCCGTTACCAGGCCAGCCCAGCAGAGACGCTCTAGTCCAGGTTTGGCCCCGGGGACTTCTGTATGCATTTCCTCCTTTCCCACTAATCTCTCAAGTGATACAGAAAGCTATCGCTCAGAAGGCCTCATTGATCCTCATTGCTCCTTACTGGCCTCGACAGGTTTGGTTCCCCTTTCTACATCTTTTTCTGTTGGAGCAACCTTGGCATCTGGACCTAGTTCCAGATCTTTTGATCCATCAATCGGGTCAGTTACATCGCTCCCTCCCCTCTCTGAACCTCACTGCTTGGTTCCTCCAATTCCAACCTTAGCCAGGCTTCCTCAAATATCTCACTCTGTTCAAGATATTTTGATAGCTTCCCATAAATCTTCCACTCGGAAGATTTATCTTAGTAAGTGGAAACGTTTTGCCTATTGGGCTCAAGGAAGGGACATAGATCCTTTCACTGCTTCCATCCAAATAGTCCTTGATTTTCTAGCTGAACTCTTCCATGCAGGTTCATCTCCTTCTACTCTTAAAGTTCAATTGGCAGCTATTTCTAACTTTCATATGGGCATCTCAGATTCTGCCATCATGTCTCACAAGCTTTGCAAAGCTTTTTTGAAGGGAGTTTTTCTTCTCAGACCTCCTATAAGAAATCCTCCTCCTTCTTGGGACCTTAATTTAGTTCTCACATCTTTGATTCTTCCCCCTTTCGAACCTGCAGCTTCCTGTTCATTGAAATTGCTATCCTGGAAGACTCTCTTTCTGGTAGCCATTACTTCAGCTAGAAGGGTCTCAGAACTTCATGCACTCAGCAGTCGACCACCGTATCTATTGTTTCATAAAGACAGGGTGTCCTTACGAACCAATCCATCCTTTTTACCTAAAGTAGCCTCTGCGTCTAACCTAAATCAAAGCATTGACCTCCCAGTGTTTTTTCCTAACTTTTCTAACAGGTCTGAACAAAAATTGCATTGGCTAGATGTTCATTGTCAGTTAAGGTATTATTTGGATAGAACCAAACAGATCAGGAAAACTGACCAGTTGTTTGTCTCTTATGCAGAAGGCAGAAAGGGACTTTCATTTTCGAAGGTATCACTCTCCAGATGGCTAACATCTCTGATTTCCTTTGCTTATGAAATTAGACACCAAAAGCTGCCTAACAAACCTAAGGCCCACTCCACCAGAGCTTTGGCTACTTCTATAGCCTTCCAAGACAGGCTGCCTATTGATACCATTTGTGCAGCGGCTACTTGGGCTACTCCTCACACTTTCATTTCTCATTATAAGTTGGATTTAGCTTCTAGACATAGAGCTAACTTTGGTTCCACTGTTCTCAAGAGTCTGTTCCGATAGGCCACCCGGGACAAGGTGCTAGGGACGCGGTCCCATCCAGCAAGAATGAAGGCGAGATTGACAACTTAACATATAGAAGTTATGTTCTTACCATAACGTTCCATGTTAGTTGTCTTCTTCTCACCTTCTTTCTTGCGTCCCACCCTCCTTCCCCCTAGCCTGGACAGACCTAGAGGAGTTTGATTGTGACCTCTCTTTCTACCACCTCTATTGTAGATAGGTATATGCTATACCGTGCATATATTCCTTCTTCAGGTTTTCAGGTCACCTTCTTCCCTTCCTTTTATAGAGGTGGGTTTTTCCCTTTTCCAGTGGTTCTGGAGTTATTTTTGGCTGGGCATAGCTTACAAACGAGATCTGAGGTAATACCGCCTAGCATTGTGGGATATAAGGGAAGCCTCGAGCCGGTGGAACCAACTCTCGAGCTTTTAGAGTGGCCGAGTCGGAGCCGAGGTCGGCTCCGAACCCATCCAGCAAGAAAGAAGGCGAGAAGAAGACAACTAACATGGAACGTTATGGTAAGAACATAACTTCTATTTACTTCACAAACACAGTCTGCACCTGTGTACTGGCATCTTGGTGTGGCTACTAGTTGTAGTGACTCTCTGACAAGGCCAGTTCCACATTCTTCTTACAATTTGACAAATGAGATCATATGTGCACCAGAGGTATCATGGCTATTGGGCATAATTGTCCAATCATATTTCTTTTGATTGTTTTTTTAATGACAGCAGCTGGTTCTAAAAACATAGCAGATGAGGTCTGTATTACATAGCTGATATCATAAAGAGTGTGTTCTGAATACTGACTTCAAGATAATAGCTGAAAGAAACCACAAATAGAAAACATTTCTCGTTTTTAGTAGGTTTCCATTGGTGGTGTGTTTTCTTCAGAGTCATGTACATGACTAAACAAATAGGATTACCTTACTGCAGTTATTAAATTACATTGTACAATGACAGGTCTAAAGGTGCACATAGCACATTAACAATTAGGTCAAATAATTGAATGTCACACCAAAAAAAAAAAAAAAAAACAGTAACTTTACATTGAAGTAGATCTATATGATTAACAACTGAAAAGTATTAAAATGGACTGCACGTGCAAGTCATCATAAATTTCATAAGAAACAGAAAAGGTAACAGGTGAAGTATATCCTATCAAAAATGAAAATGTGCAATACATGAGGAAAAATTAGTTGAAAACATAAAACTGATGCTTGACAGAAACGTTTCACTTCACTGTCCACTTTTTAACATACACTGCAGTTAACACATTAAAGCACAGTATTACCACCCAGCTACAGACTTACAGGCAATAAATGGTGATTCATATCTTAAAATCAATAACAGTAAATAAAGCATAAGCTATTAGCATTAAGATCCAGAGAACTTAAAATAAATAAAAACTATATGATGCCTTCAACTACATCATGACTCCTCACAGAACATTGAACAGCTACTAAGAAATGGCTGACATAACTGGATGGCTGCAGAAACTCCACAAAAGCAGAAAGCAGTTTTTAAAATAAAACTGGAACAATGAACAGGGTCTCCCAGGCAAACTATCAAGTGTCAAAATCCACAGATTTGGACCAGCAATATACTTTCAGTATCACACGTGCGTGCAGACACACACTTAGTCGCTCACACACACATACACAACCACACACATACTGTAATTCACGCACATTTAACAATAACAGACAGAATAAAAATAAGTAGCCAGTAAAGGCCAGAGTAAGTGCCTCATAACTATGACATAGTATTAAGGTACAAACATCCTTATATATCATGGATAAGCTTGCAACAAAACTCACAAAATCAATGGGAAACATTTAAATATACAGCAGAAGACTTCAGACCCCATACTATCTTTTTTTTAAACACCTTTACTGAATTATCACTTGTGACATAGGCACATTTACATTTATATAAAGTAATCAAACTGTACTAACAAGTTAAAATTAACAAACATTATTCTTTACGTATATTGCTATTTATACAATGACCCCCCCCCATTAATATTCCAAAATGTGCACGCTGATTGGTCAGCGCACCCATTGAAAATCCGACTTGTACTAATGGAAAAAGGTCCGGTCGCCCGGACTTTTTCCATTAGCATAAGTCTATACTTTTTTGTGTTAGGCAGCAATGGAGAACGGAAGAGCTGTAATCTCGCTATGTTAAACTCATTTAACCTAGCGAGATATCTTAAAAAAAAAAGCAACAGCGATCTTCCTTTCTCTGTTGCTTTTTTTAAAGATATCTCACTATGTTAACCTCATTTAACATAGCGAGACAACTTTAAACAAGCAACGGAGATCTTCCTTTCTCTGTTGCTTTTTAAAGATATCTCACTATGTTAACCTCATTTAACATAGCGAGACAACTTTAAACAAGCAACGGAGATCTTCCTTTCTCTGTTGCTTTTTTTAAAGATATCTGACTATGTTAACCTCATTTAACATAGCGAGACAACTTTAAACAAGCAACGGAGATCTTCCTTTCTCTGTTGCTTTTTTTAAAGATATCTGACTATGTTAACCTCATTTAACATAGCGAGACAACTTTAAACAAGCAACAAAGATCTTCCTTTCTCCATTGCTTCCTCTACACACAGCTCTGATGTACTGAGTAAGCATACGCATGTGCAGTACATCAGAACTGCTCCAGGATGCCGGACAGCTGCGGAAGGGCAGCACAGAGGCATTATACAATGCCATTATTTAAGAAAAGTAAGTATTTTTTCTTAAATAATGTCATTGTATAATAGCAATAATCCACTTCTGGGTGTGGGTAATGCTGGATTTACCCGCGGTTGTCTTTGTTTGGCCACTCCAAACATGGGTAAATCCAGCATTACCTACACCCAGGCATGGGTTATTGCTTAAATATCATATAACCTAAGCAACATTACATACATTATTCAATTCCTGCCCCTTTTTTAAACAAGAAATATCCTTATTAAACTATCACTTATGACATAAACAATCATACATTTATATAAATGAAAAACCACACCAACACAATCCTAGCTGCAAGAATTTACATCACAAACCATAATATCTTACAATCCAGTGGAATCAATGCACTCAAAAAATAAGTTAACAAAGTCAATAGAGGTATTATTAAAATATGGTTAAAGCAACTTCTGCATACACTTGTTGGCATTTATTTTAGTGATTGCATTTCTTTTGTCAAACCAAGTCAAAATTACATAGTGTTTCATCATATTTTACACAAGACCACTGTGTATTGCTACAACCCAGTTTTGCATACCTCTACTGTTAAATGACCATGGAAGTTATATTTATTAAAGGGGAGTGGAGGAGGTAAATTCCTTATATAGGAGGTGAAGCAGGACTTGCTGACGTTGCAGAAAGGTTTCTATAGGGTATTTTTCTTTGATTGTTTGTTTGCTTGCTTGCTAGTTTGCTTGTCTGTTTGTTATGAGTAATGTTTTGCTGAATGTATAGCAATTAATAGACTGTTACTCCGGTATGTTTTTCAATTAAATTTTATGAAAGTGTCAAGCAAAATAATTATGTTTCATGATAAGATTAATTTCATGTTTAATGGCTACAGACTTGTTACAGAATTACAACCAAATAAAGTGTATAATGTAGAGGATTATGACTGGGTCTCCAATCATAACCACATCATTATGTGTTCGAGGCATGGATGTTAAGAAATTCACCTCAAGAACAAAGCACTTTGTAGGGCATGAAGTTTTATCTACTCTATCTACTACCGGTTACAAAAATAAAACTGAAGTATTTTACTGGCTTTGAAAGCCAGTAAAGCATTTAGTGAGTGCTGTCACACAGACAAGTAAAGAAAAATCAGGGACAGTTTTTTAAATACTGTCCTAATTTAAGTAAAGTTACTTAAAGAATAAAATCCTCAGCTGACATAGAAGGAAAGATGTTCAAGGACCGAAGGAACATCTCTCTCTTATACCTGACTGTAACAGTACTTAGAGGGTGTGTAACATCTGTTACACACCTTTGAAAGTGATGTTACAATTAGGTCTCACACTTCAGTAGCATATAACAGGTTTATCTTTTTTTCCGATTTTGGAGCATAATCACACCACTCCATGCACTACAAACATTTTATGTGCCGAATACTGGATACTATCTATGACGTATAAAAGACTATGACTTTGACAATATTTTTAACCAAATTACAGAACACAGCAGCAACTATGAAGAAACCTTTTCATTAGAGGGTGAAGAAATCACTAAAAAAACAAAAAAGTTCTATAATTCTTGACTACAGAATTATATATGTTTACTATACATAACAAGATAAGGGAAGACAGTGCCAAGACTAATCACAAATATTAAACATGAAAAAAACATATAAAATATGTAATACAAACTGAATAATTAATGTAACTGGAACTGGCAGAAATGTAGTACATATAAAATAGTGGGCAGTAAGTAAGTAATAATGCCTTACAAAGGGAGCATAATAGAGAAATGATGGACAACCAAGTTGTGTTTTAAGGCCAAACATCATAGTCAGAGGGCATCCTCACACCTGGAAGGGCCATTATTTACTTTGAATATCACCCACAGGGGGTATTATTTCACTTAGAAAATTGTAACAGTAGTACATTATATTGTAAAACAGTTTTACTATGCTGGATGGGGCTTCATTGTATTTGACATTTTGTCAGGTTTAGGGAAAAGAAGACAATAGAAACAGATTGGTTGGAAAATGTGAATGCTTCAATGAGTTTATATGTGAGATTCTGATCTAAAGATAATGTATGCGGAATCACCAAGTCTGTGTATCTTTTTTTCTGATGTGTAAATAATTAGTTCTTAACACCATTTTCCCTCTCTGCCATTTGGTGATCAAAACCACTACCTGTTTTAATCTATTGTTCCAAGCTTCTTGTACTAGCTTGACCTGACAACTCCCCCACTCCCCTATATACACATACACCCATTCTAGAAGTTATGTGGTCATTATTTCTGAAGATACTCACCATAAACATTGTTTTGTATCCAACTCAACCATGTTTATAAAACATCAGTTCTGCCTAATTCATCCACCCATTAAACAAAATAAAAGTCCAAGTGTGAAATACTTGGTGCTGTCAGTTTGAGTAGCCTGGAACATATCTACTGCTTAGTGACCATGATACAGTATAGCAGAACTAAGCCTGTACTACAAAAGTAGTACTTTTATTCAACAAATGATCTCAGGTCAGAAGCATGAAACTATGAGATGTGTTCACTAAAACAATTACCATGCACACATGCAATGCTTCTTCACACGTGTGAATAACTCAACATACTTGGTTCTACTCGTCAGTTATGATAGCATTAACCACTAAATGTTAAAGTAACACTACCCATAAAACTCTGTTCTCACTGTATCTATCACTATGAGTTAGTGAACCAATACTTCTACCATCGTGACTTGGCCTTTTACCCTCCAATGCCACAACAGAAGCAGCTGCAACTTCATTGTCTAGAAATAGAAGAATAAAAATTCAAAGAAAAACAGCTCCTTCACAATACCTGTCCTGCTCAGCATTTGCTACCACTGGATCTTTAATCCAGTGCTTCAGGCCCTCAGTTTGACAGCAGACTAGAGCAACTGTTATAGCAAATACAACTTGAAAAAACAAAAAAAAAATAAAATAAAATAATAGAATACCACCAAGACCACCAATCCAAGAAGTAAGCAAACTTAATGAAACACTTAGCGCCTCGGCTTACACAGCTTTCCAAGAGTAAAAACACTACAAAATACTGTTTGCTTATATACAGCATATTGCACAAAACAATTAATCAATTAAGCATACAATTCAAATCACATACTTCCAATTACATTCTTTGTTGCGTCTCGGAGGCTCCAAAGTACCATACTTTAAAATCAGCAGAGTTTCTTTTTTTAAGAGTTTGTATTTTAAAGACACACATTCACCTTTGCCAACTTGCAATTTTTCCAAGACACAACCCCTAAGAGAATCAGGGTTAGAGTTGTGTGCTGTCAAAAAATGACTCCCAAGGGGACTTTCTAATTTTTTTATTTTTTATGTCCCTAATATGTTCCTGCAACTGTACCATAAAACTCCTGTAAGTTTCCCCTATGTAAAACTTCTTAAATCCACATCTCAACACATACACTAACCCCTCCGTATTACAAATGTATTCATGCCTAGCTGTAAACTTGATGCCATTAATATAGGGAAAAGAGCTTACTACATATTGACAGATGGAACAACCATCACATGGAACAGTGCCTTTATTTATGCTTAAGCTCTGACTGACATTAACATCTGGTAAACAACATTGGTTATGTACCAGAATGTCAGACACATTCCTAGCTATTTTATGTGCAATACTCACAAAATCAGGTAGTATAGAGTTCAAAATTTTATCCCTTAGGAGCATAGGCCACAAGCTACATGTTTTTTTTAACTATTTCCTCGGTTATAACATTATAAGTTGTCACTAAGAAAACTTTCTTCTGCCCTCCATTGTTCACAGCTGCATTGGTAGACTGATTTCCACCAATACAAACATTATATTTCTCATTAGCACGGACAAAATGAGAATCTTCCTGAGAGTTAACAGAATACCTCATGTCTATAATTTTTCGTTTAGCTTCTCTGACCAGCTGGACATCATAACTTCTTCTGTTGTTGTCTTTCGACTTTTCCCGGTTAGGGGTCGCCACAGTGGAACTCCAGTCCGCTAATGATTGGCAGGACATTTTCACGAATGCCGAGGTGCCAGCTCAATGTTCAACCTTCAACAAAGGCATGCCCATTTACGCATGTCTTTCGAACGCCCACTCAACCAAGGGGAGGACATGCAGACTCCACACAGAAGGTACTCCCCGAACTCCAGCCAAGAATCGAACGGGAGAACCTCTTGCTGTGACGCAACAATGCTACTACTGCACCACCGTGGAAGTGGTACATCATAACCTCTTCTAATAAACATTTTTTCTCTGCTTCAGCTATCTCTAAATCAAAGCTCATATCAAGGCTACACAGCCTATGAATTCATAAGAATTCATTATAGGGCAGTACCTTGACTAAATATTTGGGGTGACAACTATTCCCATATAAAAATACATTTCTATGTTAAAATTTCCTATGGACTAGTAGTAAATCCATTTAGGCTTATATCCAAAACATTCACTTGCTGGCCAACTGCATACCATCAAAGCTTAAGCCGATAGCATTAGCACATACTTAGTTCAACAAGCAGCTAAATGAACATGATTCTCAGCTGTTGTCTGGTTTGCATTTTTCTCATTTTCACTGGTAAGGTGTTACTGCAGTGGAACAAAATGGCAGGGTGGTGATTCTTTGTGGAGTCTGTTGTCTTACTGATAATACAATTTGTTGCACCCAGTACTTTGCTAAAATTCACCATTGACACTCTTATTAGCATTTTTAAAAAAAATGTACCTTTTTTATAAACTTAAGCAGAACATTAGAGAAACTAATTAGAAATTAATTAAACAAAAGGAATTGACACTTGATGGTGTCCATTTGCTTTGCAAGTATTGCTTTTCTATTTTGTTTTTACCCCGTTAGTAGATTGCTTCTGTTTTGTTATGTACCATAGCAAGATGTTAAACTTAATCGGTTTATAAAAGACAATGGGTTTTAAAAGTGTTTTCATATTTCCCTAGAAGTGATGGAATATCTGGACTAAATGGAGGTATGTGCTCACAAAGGTACCTATGGCAAAAATTAGCTTTATAAATCCAAAGCAACCGAAGTACTCCAGGACCAAGAGAAATAAAATTAAGTTAATGAAGCACTTTTCGTCGGGTACACTGACTTGACTTGTTCAGATAAACCATTAAACATAAGCCTATGCTTAAGAACTCTAATTAAATAGTCATCGGACAGGAAACATTAACATATTAAATAGCATAATTAACAATTAACAACTCAATGACCCTTAAAAATTTTAAACTATTAAACTTTGTAACTTTTTTAACTTTTTAAAAAACCAAGGCATAATCATCTTGCAACTACTTAATGTGAAATCAAATACACACTCACACCATTGGTAGCCTATAATGACCGAAATAAGTGTTTTAAAGCATTATTTAAACTACTTAAAATAAATACTGAAATTCTATTAAAAAGGCATAAAACACCTAAAATGTTCTGGTACAAAGTTGAATACACTCTAAAAAAGTCATAAAAAACTAAACTATAATATATATAAGCATCTTCAAATATTAAATTACATTGCTACCAGTGTATTATTGAAATTAATAACAGCAAAAAAGTGTAATGGTGGTTATGAATAATAACACTAGAACAACACACACTTTTAAAACATTATACTTTATATTTTATGTTTTATACTGACCAATATTCTGTGGGACTTGAAATTATCTAGTCAGACTTTTTAACTTTAAATAAGGTAAAATAGAACAAGTCTCATTTAGACCCGGATAGTGGTGAGCATCAACCCGAAGTTGTCAAAGAAGTTCTAACTGTTCCAACAATAGTGGTACAGGTCTACCTCTTAAATCTTGGGTAATTTGGTCGATTATCCTAAATTTAAATCTAACAGTAAGACGTTGTCCTGTTCGATTCTCAGCTAGAGCGTCTTCTGTGTGGAGACATGCGTGAATGGGCGTACCTTCATTGAAGGTTGTGTGTCAGAGCTAGCAACTCGGCACGTAAAAATCTACTGCCAATCATTAGCGGACCAGAGTTCCGCTGTGGTGACCCCTAACCGGGAAAAGCCGAAAGACACAACAACATCCTAAATTTAAATTTATGTGTTGGAAAGTTGTTGATATGCCTAGCCAAAGCATTTTCAGTTTTGTTTTTCCTTATACTGTAAAGATGTTCATATAATCTTTCTTTAAACTTCCTGTCCATTTTTCCAATACAAAAAACTGGACAGAAGTCACAATGAGCAAGTATACCATTGTTTTTGTGTTACAATTAAACCTCTTTTTGGTATAGTATGTTGTATTTCTAATGGTGAATCTCTGTCCTATTGCTGTATGTCCACAGTAGTTACAAGATTCACACTTGAACATCCCTGGAGTTCTAGTGAAATTTGATTTAGATATCTCCATTAAGTTCTTTAAATTGTTACCCCTTCTAAATACAAAAGTTGGCTTTTCACCTAATTTATTAATGGTGTTATTATCATAATAATAATAATAATAATAATAATAATAATAAGTTCCAGTTTTTAAGGATAATTTTTTTAACATCAAAGGCCTCAAAACTATAAGTAAAAATTAAACTTATTCTGCAGTTGTTACTTAATTCATTACGTGAGGTTCTAACATCACTATTATTCATTGGTATAGTGTCACTTATAGGAATTTCATCTATCAATATTATAGCATGTATATCTCTGTAACTCAGAATGGATTTATAAAAGCCTAGTGCCCTTTTATTGCTAACTTACGTGATCAATTCACAAATTAATAGCTCAGGGTACCCTCTCCCTAAAAACATCTGCATAAGGCAATCACATTCATTAAGGAAGTCGTTGTCTGCAGTGACCATCCTAGCCACCCAGTCTAGTTGGCCTTTGATGACTGATCTTTTTTGACTAAACAGATGAGAACTAGTAAAATGTAAAAATGAATTGGAATAAGTTTCTTTACAGTAAATAGTTGCCATGTAGCAGACAGAAATAATGATTTTCCTTAACAATACATCCAAATAAGTTATAGTGTCCTGGCCAAAATTAGATGTAAATTTCAAAAAGTCACAACTTTTATTATATTCTTCCAAACAGCATCCTAGCTATATTTTCATCGCTCTTCAGGACAATAAAAATATCGTCCAGGAATCGTGTATAGTAATAAATGTAGTTCATGATATTAAGGATATTAAATATAGAATGGTGTTCCCAATGGGCCATCACCATGTTGGCAAAACTAGCCCCACATGGTGAGCCCATTGCGATGCCTATTTTTTGTAAGTAAATGTCTTGGCCAAAAAGTATGTAATTATTAGACAATATAATAGTCAACAGTTCTTCCACTACTCTAATATATGTAGGAGAGGCTTGGCATTTCCGCATCATGGTTAATACTGACTGAATTCCTTCCTCATGTGGGATGGAACTGTAAAGATCACCCACATCCACAGTTAAAAAACTGAATTCTGTTTTGAATGTTAGTTGTTTCTTGTCTGCAAGAAATGACCAAGAAAATACAACATACTATACCAAAAAGAGGTTTAATTGTAACACAAAAACTGTGGTATACTTAGCTTATTGCGACTTTTGTCCAGTTTTTTATACTGGAAAAACAGATAGAAAGTTTAAAGAAAGAATATATGAACATCTTTACATCATAAGGAAAAACAAAACTGAAAATGCTTTAGCTAGGCATATCAACAACTTTCCAACACATAGATTTAAATTTAGGATAATCGACCAAATTACCCAAGATTTAAGAGGTGGAACTGTATCACTATTGTTGGAACAGTTAGAACTTCTTTGGCAACTTTGGGTTGATGCTCACCACTATCCAGGACTAAATGAGACTTGTTCTATTTCACCTTACTTAAAATTAAAAAGTCTGACTAGATAATTTCAAGTCCAACAGAACATTGGTTAGTATAAAACATAAAATATAAAATATAATGTTTTAAAGGTGTGTGTTGTTCTAGTGTTGTTATTCATAACCACCATTAGACTTTTTGCTGTTATTAATTTCAATAATACACTTGTAGCAATGTAATGTAATATTTGAAGATGCTTATATATATATTATAGTTTAGTTTTTTATGACTTATAACTAATCATTTTAGTGTATTTAACTTTGTACTAGACCATTTTAAGTGTTTTATGCCTTTCGAATAGAATTTCAGTATTTATTTTAAGTAGTTTAAATAATGCTTTAAAACACTTATTTCAGTCATTATAGGCTA
Source organism: Protopterus annectens (assembly GCF_019279795.1). Classification (NCBI taxonomy): domain Eukaryota; kingdom Metazoa; phylum Chordata; order Ceratodontiformes; family Protopteridae; genus Protopterus; species Protopterus annectens. The sequence goes on along the minus strand of NC_056731.1, from coordinate 810,593,222 downwards.
CCAAAGGTGTGAGTGGGTATTTGATTTCACATTAAGTAGCTGCAGGATGATTATGCCTTGTTTTTTTAAAAAGTTAAAAAAGTTACAAAGTTTAATAGTTTAAAATGTTTAAGGGTCATTGAGTTGTTAATTGTTAATTATGCTATTTAATATGTTAATGTTTCCTGTCACATGACTGTTTCATTAGATTTCTTAAGCACAGGCTTATGTTTAATTGTTTATCTGAAGAAGTTGAGTCAGTGTACCCGACGAAAAGCGCTTCATTAAACTTCATTTTATTTCTCATGGTTCTGGAGTACTTCGGTTGTTTTGGATTTGTAAAATTAGCTTTAGTCAATAAATGCTACTCTCCTCTCATGTGTTTAAAAAAAGCCTTGAATTTTTGTACCTCCTTATGTTAAAGCTTATTAAGGTAGGTGATATCAATCTAAAAATGGGTCTTAGAACCCATCTCAGTTCTGTCTTTTCAAAATGATTGAAAATTATGACAGTAAATATTATTAGTGTTAATAACAAATGGTCCATATGAGGAACCTAGCTAATCTTAGAAGAGCAAACAAAACTACTATGCCTTTACTGATAATAGAGTGGATGTAAAAGTAGGTGAAAGGGCTGTCCTGTTCATAAAAATGTAATATCTATATTCAAGGTAACTTAATCAAAAAGAGTAACTCAAGAATCATAAGGCACCTACCTGGTTGTTGGTTCAACTCACTTTAGCTAGGCACATAGATCTCATGTTGGAGGAGTATACATACCTGTGCCCGACTCTATTAATCTCCTAGAAGATTTACTATTAGATATACAGGTAGAACATTCTATAAATAAATTCCAAACAAATTCATTCTTCCTGGAAATTTCAGTCTAAATTAGAAGGGGCAAATGAAAAATCAGTAGTACAGTTTTTCTGTCTACAACCTTACAAAATAATGTCAGAGCTCAGTAGACCTACATCTAGACATGGTAGGAATTCTCTGCTAGGTGCTGCCTTCTTTCACATTGCCCATAGGTGCCGTAGCATGATTATATTATCAAATTCTCTTAGTGAGCTCTGCTTATTGGTGTGTGATTGATCATGCAGAAAACCAAGGTCTCAGCCTGCCAATGTTTAGAGTTATCCCCAACGTTTAGTTAATGTCTCTGTTAATGGAATTAGAAAACACAGCTGGAGCTCACTATAAAGGAAAAATACTCCACAGTTGCTTCTCTTTATCTGTCATAATCCAAAATGTTCTATTTCCAAGCAAATTATGAATGTTGAAAGAAATAAGTATTTTTGGCTCACAAAGGGTTTTAACTTGACTATAATACAAAAGTGTTCAGGACTAAAGTAACTATCAGAAATACTTAATACCCAAAAGACAAGGTAAAACAGAAACTAATGCAACTAAAGCTGCATTCATCTGAAGGAGGCAAATACTACCATGGAGTCTTCCCAAACTGTTGTAGAAGGCTATTAAAACTGTTTAGGAATTTATCAAAATCATTTATCTATTGTGTGCAGAAGTTAGACAACTTCTCTGTCAATTTAATCAGGAGCAATATTTCAAATATAAACACTCATTCTAAGGTCAGTCCTCTCTCATATCAACCTTTTTCTCTGAAACTAACTCTGATACCCTCCCTTCCATTTCATAGAATTTTCTACAAAATTGGTTCATAGCCATGTAGAAAACATTCCAGCAATCTACCTGCCATAAAACATCCCCCTTCACACTACATTATTTAAAATGCCTAGGCTCTGCAAAGCCAAATCTCTTGCATTTATCTTTAGTGTGTCCCTCTCTTCTGGACTTTTTCCTCCGCTGTTCAAACATGTAGTTAAGTCTCTTGTTATTCTGAAAAATACTGCTAGTTAATTACTTTGTGCCCCATTACTAAGCTGTTTATGAAGATAATTTACAGGTAAATTGCAATATAGATATTACTTTGTACCCCATTACTAAGCTGTTTTTGAAGATAATTTACAGACAAATTGTGATACTAGTTAGCAATATGGTCTACATGCAGATGTTCAGCATACATGTTTTCAGGGAAGGTTTTAACAATGTCAGCCAATTACAGTTGCTTGGGTAAAGTATACAATAATGAGTACATGGAGTTTCTTACTGGTGTTATTATCACTGATATGAACAGGGCTTTTGAATCTGTGGACCATTATTAGTAGATGAGTTCATGGGCTTTGATGAAGGTGTTGTTAAATGGTTTCACAGCTGCTTCACATATATTTCAAGTTACTTTATGTCCAACTTGTCCAACTTGAAAAGATATAGGTTCATAGGTTCATAGGTTGGTACTAGTCTATCAGCCCTAGGGCTTCTACAAGCCTAGCCATAACAATTCCCTGGCTATTTCTTCCCAGAATATTTACTTCCCTGGTCCCCTGTCTAGCAGGGCGACTGATGTGATCCCCGGGGTGAATTTCCTATCTCCCATTCACTCGTCCGGGTTCCTTTTGAAGAGGGCCAAAGAAATGCTCAGCTTGACATGTATGGGCAGCCTATTCCAGGGGGAGTCTCTGGGTCAGGAACCTATCCCTCCAGCACAGGGGTGTAGCTAGGATTTTCAAATTTGTACTCACAGCTCTCAAACTGCTACCCCCCTCCCCAGCCAAGCTACGGCCATTCTCATAATTCACGGTTCACTCTTTTAGTGTCGATGAAGAGGCATTCGCTGTAATGCCTCTTCAGTAATATAATATAGATTCACTCAAACTTGGTTCCTTGAACTGAAAATGAACCTGAAAGTCAGTTCTTTGAAAAATGCAGCATGGTAGTTGGGGTAGAGGATTCATGCTTTTGTTTTCTGCAACTAAGGTACAGGTTTTGAGCTTGAGTAAATTACTAACCACCTGCCTCCCCTAAGTAGGGTGTTTCATTCACACACACACACACACACACACACACACACACACACACACACACACACACACACACACACACACACACACCTACCTACCTCTTAGTGCAAGAAATATGGACAAAGCCTAAAATAAACAGGGACAGATATTAAATAATGCTCTCGAGAACTTAAAAAGTTGCTAGAATAACAGGATCTGTGTTAGTATGAGAAAGTTGCTAGAATAACAGGATTTGTGCTAGTATGAATTTTTCTAAAGGACATGAAGTCTGAAACTCAAATGTCTGTCATTATTTAGCAACTTCAGCCTTCAATGATTTTCTAGAAAAATGAGGAATAGACAAAAAATATGGGGCAAAAATCTGGACATTCTGACACACACATACACACACACACACACACACACACACACACACACACACACACACACACACACACACACACACCAAATACCTCTCAACCTCTTAGAGCAACAAACCCATAAATAAAACTGAGGCAAAGGCCCAAAAATAAGGACATTGTTTTTTAAATATTGCTCTTATAAACTTAGAAAAGACCGCGGTGGTGGTGCTGCGGTAGCATTGTCGCCTCACAGTAAGACACTGTCCAGTTCGATTCTCAGCTAGAACATCTTCTGCGTGATGACATGCATGAATGGGCGTACCTTTGTTGAAGATTGTGCTTCAGGGCTGGTAACTCGGCACATAAAAATCAACTACCAATCATTAGCGGACCGGATTTCCGCTGTGGCGACCCCTAACCAGGAAAAGCCGAAAGACACAACAACAACAACAACAGCTCTTATAAACTTAGAAAGATAATAGAATCGTAGCAGGTCTTGCATTAGTACGAATTTTCTGAAAGGAATGAAATCTGAAACTCAAATGTCTGCCATTATTTTCTAACTTCATTCTTTAGTGATTTGCCACTAATTTGCCAGAAAACTGCAATTTTATGAAAAATGGACCAAAAATGTGATGCAAAAATATAAAATTGCCAGACAATACAGCTGGGAACCTGTCAAAGAAGGGGCACCATTTTAATATGAGCACTGTTAACTTGAGCAGCTGACAAAATTAGAGAATCTACATGCATTTCTGAAATAAAAGTAATGTATAACTCTGATCATTACAGTTATTTATAATTGTAAACCCTCCACGTTTTCTTCCAAAATTGCTATTTTGCGGTGGGATTATTAGGGGGAGAGCAACATTTTGAGCCAAAATTGGGGACAGTTGAGAGGTTTGGATATTCCTAATTCTATAAAGCAATTTATTTGCACATACCTCTCAACCTCTTAATGCAGGAAATCTGGACAAGGCCAAATATATTGGGGGAACATACAAAGTACTAAAAATTGATCTTGTATAAACTTAAGACAGTTGACAGAATAACAGGTCTTGCTTTAGCATGCATTTTCTAAAGATTATGACATCTGAAACTTAACGTCTGTCATTATTTAGTGACTTCATTCCTAAATGATTTGCCAGAAAAGTTTTATTTTGCATTTTACAGCATGAACACCAATAAATATCTGCTAAACAAAGCAATGCAGTCTCACAATGAAACTAGACTTAGCATTAAAACTTCTCTGCCCTTGAAACTCACATTCATTGAAACAGCATTGAAACCCACATTCAAAGAAAATACATTTTGCCAGTGGCAGATAAAGATTAACTTTGGGCTGTTTTCAAATCATAGGCCCCTTGCACATGAAACATAAATGATACACCTTCCTGATTGTATTAAATTATATTCCTTGTACATACAGTATAGTTCAAACTTCTACAGTCCACCAGTATCAGTAAATATGCATCATCTCTGAACCAGTAAAAGCCATCTACATAATTCCACATTAAAGAAACCTGTAACTAATGAAGAGGTTGCTGCTAGCAAACAACTTTATATTTCATTGTTTCATCTACAAATAAAGTGCCTGTTGCCCTTGAAGATTAAATTGCCTATGTTGCATTAAAAAAATGATACGCTAGTAATATTGCAATAGGGAATTGATGGCAAACTGATAACAGGTTCATAGTTACTACTAGATATCTTCGCCAAAAGGGACTACAGCATCCACCCCCCTTTACAACACAGCACGGTATCAGCAATGCATCTACCTACTGTGGGAGAAGAACCTACAGCCTTCTGCATCAAAAGCAAGGGCACTACCTGTCGTGCTATTAATAATACAAGCGCACTCACCATAAGCAGCAATAAACTTTCGATCCCCTGCAGCTCTCAGCTCCTTGTAAAATGTACTCGACACTCAGCTGTATCTCTGAACTTTGCAGCACAAGAAATCTGGAAAAAGCCAACATTTATGGGGGGGCAAAAGCCAGGGACACATTTTAAACATTGCTTGTATAATTTTGGAAAGTTGCTAGAATAAAATGCTGTGTTACCACCATGCATGTTTTGAACCCAGAACCATATGCACTACAGTCAGTGCAACATACCATTATGGTGAATCAGCAGTTTGAAAGATAGGAAGACTGAAGCTTAATGGCTATCATTTAGATAGCTCTCAACCTCTTAGCACAGAAAACCTGGACAAACAAAGCCAATAATGAGGGAATACAAATTCAGTTCTCACTTCACACCTTAGCACAAAAAACCTGGACAAACAACAAAAACAATAATGGGGGAAATACAACTTCACTTCTCACTTCTCACCATAGCTCACAACTGTTAGAAAAAAAAATCTGAACAAAGTTCAGAAATGGTGGTGGTTAGGGACTTTAGGCTCTTTTTACCCTGAGGCAACGGTACAGGGTTTAAGCCTAAACACCTATAGCCAGCAGTTGTATTACGTGGGGGGTATTTTCTCCCACAAACACACTCCTTACCTGATAATCCATTCAAGCTGTTCACACACACTCCTTACCTGATAATCCATTCACACACACACACACACACACACACACACACACTCCTTACCTAATAATCCATTCACGCTGTTCACACACACTCCTTACCTGATAATCCGTTCACACACACAACACTCTCCTTACCTGATAATCACCCAATTGCCTTCACCACAACGATTCCGTTCACCCGATTGCCTTCACCACAACGATAATCCATTCACAATTGCCTTACCCCTCCACTACAACCATTCCAGCTATCACTGCTATGCACATTTCCCGCTCGCAGCCAGCCAGCCGGACATGACATGATGTGAGCTCAATTCTGACTTGCTGGTATGTAGCCATGTGCTGGATCTGCTGCAATTGCAATTGCTTTATGGTTCTGGTGCCCAGTATCCTTAAAAAAATGTAACTTAAAGGAGTCAGCATCCTGAAAGGAGAACGCTGTTTTAAAAATACTTAAAGGAGTCAAGGAGTCAATGCTGTTTAAAAAAGAAAAATATGTAATTTTTTTTAATTACAAAAGCTACCCCCTCTTCTAAAGAAGTACTGAAATCAGTACAGTGCATATGCCTCCCAACATCCCTGCTCCAGCATGTTTTGTTCATTGTGATGACCAGGTTTAGATCACTGGAGCATGTGGCTCTGAGGGATTGGGATTGCTTTCAGTGTAGCATGTCCAGCAGCTCCGGGTATGACATGGCCTTGTATGTTAAGCAGAGCTCACCTCTGAGTAGGCAATATGTGACAGAGTATAGCTAGAGTTATTTTTATATGGTCAGCATAGGGCATCTGCTTTAGGCTTGGGATTCTTTTAGTGAGGTATTTCTGTGGCCTTTCCAGTTGTTGCAGATGTCTTGTGAGGTACATACCAAATGGGGCATTGTACTCTATAATGGGTCTAATGAGGGATGAGTACAGTGGGACAATGACCTCCATTTTTCTGGATGAAAAGCCCTTAGTGATGAAGTGTGCCACATAGAAGGATTTCCTGACTGTTGTGGCGATGTGGTTATTGAAGGTGAGACCACTGTCCACCTGTGTCCCTAAGTCCCTTATCACACTTTCAGTGTTTAGTATACTGCCACTTATGTGGTAATTCATGGGTACATGGTTTTTCCCAAAGGGGATAACTATACATTTCCTGGCACTGAGCTTGAGTCCATGGCTCTGTCACCAATCATCTGTTTCTGTAAGGCCCTTTTGTAGAATATTCACATCATTTGGGGATTCAATAATGGCTCCCAATTTGCAGTTATCTGCAAACTTTGTTAGTCAGAGTCCCTTAGTGCTGGCCTATACTTCAGAGAAGTAAATGCCAAACAAGAGCGGCCCCAGAACTGAACCTTGAGGTACTCCACTTGTCACTTGTCTGTAGCTGGATTTTGAGTCAGCTACTTTTACAGTGTGGTTTCTGTCAGTAAGCCAATTGGCAACCCATCGAGTGACGTAGGGATTAATGACCAGTTTAGTAAGTTTATCTATGATTCCAGAATGGGGGGGATGTTGTTGAAGGCCTTGGCAAGGTCCAGATAGGCTGTGTGGACCTCCTTGCCCTTGTCCACGCCTCTGGAGACAGATTCGAAGAAGTCAGTCAGGTTGAGGAGACAAGATCGGCCCTTTACAAAACCAAACTGGGTGGGGTCCAGTGTTTGAAGGTTGCCAATGTCTTTGTTCATTCCATGATAATGTGTTCCATGGCTTTGCAGATCAGGCTCATCAGACTGATGGGAAGATAGTTCCTGGGATCCAAGGTAGATCCCCCCTTGTGGAGTGGGATAACTATAGCTGTGCACCACTCTTTAAGCACAAAGCCTGAGGTGAGGCTATGATTAAACATGACACTTAGGTGAGGTGCCAGTTCATTTTGTAGTTCATGTAGTACACAGCCCAGGATGTTGTCTGGTCCCATGGATGCTGTATTCTTAGCTTTGGAGAGTGCGTGTTTTACCTGTGTGGCCATGATTACTGGAATTTGGCAATCTTTTGGTATTAAGATGGGCCCTTTAGGGGGTGAGAGGGGGGTGAAGTTGACACTGAATTCATCTGCCAGGATATTGGCGATATCCTTGGGATCAGTATATTTAATGCCATTCTGTTGTAGCTCAGAGCAGATCTGAGCATTGCCATTTAGATTCTTAACATAACTATAGAATGCCTTGTGGTTGTCCTTGTAATCTTTGGCAATTTTATTTTTGTAACTAGCTTTGGAAGGATTTTATGACACTCCTCCCAGTTTAGTGTCATTAGTTCATTCAATCTAATAGAGAACATTTGTGAAGGCCAACCCACTCAGATTCTTAACCTTGAATTAACTTCTGTTCCAGCTTTCTCCATTTCCACTTTGCTGAAAAAAAATTCTAAGCTTGTTTCCTCACTTTCCTGTAACAAGTCTAGTCCAGGTACAGATTTGCTGTATCTAGGGCTGTTTGTAAGCTCCTGACCACCCCCCCCCCCCGCTTAACTAGGGTTAAACTATTCCTAGCACCATAAAGTCTGCTCTTCAAATTTTCCCTTGCAACTAGCCAGCTTTTTAATTTTAGCACTCAGTTCTGTTTCTTTGAGCTCAGCACTTGTTCAGAACTCATTGTAAGCACTAAATAAGCTACAAATTACTACAGCATTCAATTTTCTCACTTGTCTAGGAGGAAAAGAGTTTTTAGTACTTAATAAATAAGCACATCTAAGGGTCAGCTCTCAGTGTTTTCTCCTGTCTACCTGATGAATCTGGGCATCTTAAGGCAATGCAGCAATTGCCTCATGTACACAGACAACCCTCTCCTCCTACCACCCATCACAACAACCTGTGAGAGATGCACTTATATAGCAAAACTGGAAGCAAAGCTCTCTTCACTGAAGACTGGACTAGACAGTCAAGAGGAGAAGGTAAACACTTGCACCACACCACACTCATCACATAGTCCCTTAAAACCTACATCACCAAAACACACACATAGAAGCACAAAACACACACCTACATTCACGGAGGCTCTCAATAAAAATCTGCCTAAACAACCGAGACCTCCAAAGCAGAAATGTAAGCAACCTCCACCCCCCAACACAACCCAAATGACACATAGCCCACAAACTCAGTGTACCACTCAACTACAGCCAATAAGGCATAACGTACCCAACACTCTAGTCATAGATGACTCTATAGTCAGGCACACTGATATTCCACTCACCAGGCTAAACAAGGAGAAAATTACTGTCAGCTGCCTGTTGGGTGCCAGGATCTGTCACATAACGCATGTACTCAGGTCACTCCACAACAAGTACAAATATGACTCTGTCATTGTCCATGTCGGTGTGAATGACCTGAGACGTACCTCCCTGGACTATATGAAAAGAGACATGGACGAGCTCTCCAATCTTGTAGCCCAGGCAGGTATGACCCTAGCCCTGAGTAGCATCCTGCCATCACCCAGAATGATACCACAGTACAAGGACAAAATGACTTGACTTCAACAATTGGCTAAGATTCTGGTGTCATTCTAAGGGAATCTAGTATCTGTCTGCCTGGGATGACATGATTGACAGACCACAATGTTTTGCCAGAGATGGCCTGCACCTGTCGCCCTTGGGAGTCCAGATACTGGCAAAGGCTCTTGCCACCCCTATAGTGCCTTTTTTAGGCAAGGTTCAAATGACAAATTTACCATTGTAACAGGTACAAGCAAGCAAAATCTGAGGGTAAATTTACTCACTGCTAGAAGTCTAAATCTCAAAATGCACTCACTCGAGGCACTCCTTAAAATGCAGAACATCAACATCTGTGCAGTGACAGAGACCTGGTTCAAAGCTCCAGAGAGTACCCCTGCATTACCAGGCTATAATTCATACCACACCTTTCGGCCACCTAACCCAGACCAAAACACTAAAGGCGGAGGCATGTCCATATTCATTAAGGATATCCACACCTCCAAGCTAGTTGCTGAGCATAATGCATTTGAGAGTATCCAAGTTCAACTAACTCTGGGCAAGACCGCAATCCAGATTATATCTTGCTACAGACCCCCCACCATGCCCCAGGGTTCCCACTCCTGTTTTCTTGATACACTGGAAAATATTAGGGTACAACCCAACACCCTAATAATGGGTGCTTTCAACTACCTCACTATTAACTGGGAAAACTACTCATGTACCAACTCTTTTGCTCAAAGTTTTCTTGAATTCATAAATTCCAATGCCTTGGATCAACTTATCCACACCCCCACCAGGGGTAGCAATATCCTAGACCTGGTCATCACCAACATGGGCGACCGGTGTTCCACACCAGAGGTCAATTCCTCGTTGGTCAGATCCGACCACAAGCTAATCACCCTAGACATCCGCATCTCACCCCCCCAGTTAGGGAAACAACTGTAAAAAATGTCTCCAAAACCAACTTCATGCTTCTTAAGACAGAAGTGGCAAACTTCACAACAGCCATGATGATGGACAATAGAGGTACAACTGCTGAATCCTACACAAATGCACTATATAAGCACTTACATGAATGCATGGATTGTGCTATCCCTAACAGAACCAAGATGCTATCCTCCAAAAAAAAGGAAGCCAATCTGGTGGTCTTCTGCCATAAACAAACTCTACAACAGAAGAAAGAAACTGTTGCAAAAAAGAGTAAAATCCCATGATTGGAGGAACTCCCTGGTCAGCCTCAGTAAGAAGCTGAGATCCCTCATAAAATCCTCCAAAGCTAGTTATGAAAACAAAATCACCACTGATTATAAAGACAACCACAAATCATTCTATATCTATGTCAAGAATCTCAATGGCAACACTCAGATCTGCTCTGAGTTATAGCACAATGGCATTAAATATACAGAACCAACTGATATTGCCAACATCCTGGCAGATAGGTTCAGTGCTAACTTTAACCCCCTCTCACCCCCTAAAGGGCCCATCTCTATACCGGAAGAATGCAAAGTTCCTGTAATCACGGCTGCACAGGTAAAAACCTTACACTCCAAAGCCAAGAACACAGCATCCATGGGACCTGACAACATTCCAGGCTGCCTTCTACATGAACAACAGAATGAACAGGCACCCCACCTAAGTACTATGTTCAGTCATAGCCTCACCTCAGGCTTTGTGTCCATTGAATGGTGCACTGTGATGGTTATCCCACTCCACAAAGGGAGAGCCATGACAGACCTTGGGAACTACCTCCCCATTAGCCTGATGAGCCTGGTCTGCAAGGCCATGGAATGTATCATCATGGAACTCATAAAAAAAGACATTGGAGATCTCCAAACTCTGGACCCCACACAGTTCGGGTTTGTAAAAGGCAGATCATGTCTCCTAAACCTGATAGACTTCTTTGAAGCAGTCACCAAAGTCATAGATGAGGGTAAGGTGGTTCATACAGCCTCTCTGGATCTCACCAAGGCATTCAACACCATCCCCCACTCTTGAATTATAGATAAACTCACTAAACTAGGTAAAAATCCCTATGTCACAAGATGGGTTGCCAACTGGCTTACTGACAGAACCCACACTGTGAAAGTAGCAGACTCTAAATCAGACTTCAGACCAGTGACAAGTGGAGTACCACAGGGTTCAGTCCTGGGTCCTCTCCTGTTTGGTATCTACTTCTCTGAAGTGCAGGCTAACACAGAAGGTCTTTCGTTAACTAAGTTCGCAGATGACTTCAAACTAGGAGCCATAATTGAAACTCCTAACGATGTGGACATCCTACAAAAGGGCCTCACTGAGACAGATGCCTGGTGTCAAAGCCATGGCCTCAAGCTCAATGCCAAAAAGTGCATTGTCATCCCCTTTGGTAAAAACTCTGTACCCATGAACTATCACATATGCAGTAGTCTACTTAACACCGAAAGTGTGATAAGAGACCTTGGGACACAGGTGGACAGTAGTCTCTCCTTTGATAATCACATCGCCATAGTGGTCAGGAAATCCTTCTACATGGCACACCTCATCACAAAAGGTTTCTTATCCAGAAAAAAAGAGGTCATTGTTCCCCTTTACTCATCACTCATTAGACCCATTATAGAGTACAATGCCCCTTTTGGAATGTACCTCACAAGACATCTATAACAACTGGAAAGGCTGCAGAAATACCCCACAAAGAGGATTACTGGCCTCAAACAGATGCCCTACACAGACTGTCTCAAAAAACTCCAGCTTTACTCCTTCGCATATCGCCTACTCAGACATGATCTCTGCTTAACATACAAAGCTATGTCAAACCCAGAGCTGTTGGACATGCTCCACTTAAAGAAACCCCAATCCCTCCGAGCTACACACTCTAGGGACCTAAATCTTGTCACCACAATAACCAAAACTTGCTGGAGGGATAGATTCCTGTCCCAGAGACTTCCCATACTTTGAAACAGACTACCTATCTATGTCAAACAGAGCTCTTCATTAGCACTCTTCAAGAAAAATCTTGACTGGATGGGGAATAGGAAATTCATCCCATGGATCACTTCTGTGGCTTTGCTTGACAGGGGCACAGAAAAATAATTTTCTTGGGTGGCGAAAGCCAGGGTACCTTTTTGGCTAGGCTTATATAGGCCCTAGGGCCAATAGCTTAGTACCTACCTATGAACCTATGAACCTTACTGAGGCTGGTAAGGGAGTATTTTGCATCCTCTTTTCTGCAACAGTTTCTTCCTTCTCTTGTATAGTTTGTTTATGGCAGAGGACCACCAGATTGTCTTCCTTTTTTTGGAGGAGAGCATCTTGGTTCTTTTTGGAATGGCACGATTCATGCACGAATGGATGTGCTCGTCCAGTGCCTTAGTGTAGGATTCAGCAGTCAAACTTTCAGTTCCTGTCTGCATGGGTGTCATGAAGTTTGTCACTTCTGACTTGAGTAGCATGAAGTTAGCTTTGGAGAAGTTTTTTATGGAGGTTTCCCTACTAGGGGGTGGGGTGGGATGTGGACATCAAGGGTGATTAGCTTATGGTCAGACCTGACCAATGAGGGGGTGACCACTGGTGTGGAGCATTGATCTCCCATGTTGGTAATGACCAGGTCTAGGATATTTGCGCCCCTGGTGAGACTATGGATTAGTTGATCCAGGGCGTCGGAATTTATGAATTCCAAGAACCGCTGGGCAAAGGTGTTGGTACCCGAGTAGTTTTCCCAATTAATGGCAGAGTAGTTGAAATCACCAGTATTAGGGTGTTTGGTTGTATCTTAATATTTGGCAGTATGTTTAAAAAGGTGTAGTGAGAATCTTGGAGGCATGGGGGGATGGATCTGTAGCAAGCTACAATTTAGATTGCAGTCTTACCTAGTGTTAGTTGCACATGTAGAATTTCAGGTGCATTGTGTTGGGCAACTAGCCTGGAGGTGTGAATATCCTTGGTGAATATGGACACACCTCTGCATTTACTGTTTCGGTCCTGGTTTGGTGGCCAAAAAATGTGGTAAGGGTTTTAGCCTGGTGCTGCAAGGGTGCTCTCTGCAGCCTTGAACCAGGTCTCAGTTACTGCAAAGATATCAATGTTTTCCATTTTTAGGAGTGCCTCCAGAGAGTGCATTTTGAGGTTTAGACTTCTAGCATTGAGTGGCATTACCTTCAGATTTTACATGCTTATATCTGTTACGGTGGTGGTTTTGTCCTTTGAGCCTTGCCTAAAAAAGGCACTATAGGGGTGGCAAGAGCCTTAGCAAGTAACCTGAATCCCAGGGGTAACAGGTGCAGACCATTTCTGGCAAAGCATCATGGTTTGCTGATCATGTCTTCTCAGGCAGACAGATACTGGATCCTCTTTGAATGACACCAGAAACTTAGCCAATTGTCGAAGTAAATCATTTTGTCCTTATACTGTAGTATCATTGGGCGAAGGCAGGATGCTACTCAGGGCTGGGGGTCATACCTGCCTGGGCTCTTCCATGTCTCATTTCATGTAGTCCAGGGAGGTACATCTCAAGTCATTCACTCCAACATGGACAATGACAGAGTCATATTTGTACTCATTGTGGAGTGACTTGAGTGCATGCCTGATGTGGCAGATCCTGGCACCCGACATGCAGCTGACTTTAATTTTCTCCTTGTTCAGCCTGGCGAGTGGGTCATCAGTGTGCCTGACTATAGAGTCAACTATGACTAAATTGTTGGGTACATTGTCTTGCCTTAGGGGCTGTTGTTGGGTGGCACACTGGTGTTGTGAGCTATGTGACATTTTGGTTGTGATTGGTGTTTGTTTGCGTTTCAGCTTCGGAGGTCCTTCTTGCTTGGGCAGGTTAATGTTAAGGGCCTCTGCATAAGTGGGTTTAGTGTTACTATGTGTGGATGTTAGAGGCATGAGTTTTGAAGGCTTGTGTGTTGCTTGAGGTGTAGTGCAGGTGTTAAAGGCAGCATTAAAGATGAACTTCCAAAGATTATAGTGATCATATTTTCATTATTTCTTAATGAGGAAAGAGGTCATTGTCTCCCTCTACTCTTCCCTCATTAGGCCCGTCATCGAGTACAATGCCTCATTTGGCATGTACCTCACTAGACACCTACAACAACCAGAGAGGCCATAAAAGTACCTCACAAAGAGGATCCTAGGCCTTAAACACTTGTACTATATGGACATACTCAAAAAACTCCAACTATTCTCTCTTTCATATCACCTACTTAGAGGTGATCTCTGCTTGATTTACAAAGCCATGTCTGACCCAGCTCTGTTAGAAATGCTACATCTAAAGAAATCCCAATCCCTCCGCACCACACACTCCAGAGACCTCATCCTCATTACCACAATCAACGGAACAGGCTGGAGGGACATGTTCATAAGCCAGAGACTGCCCACGCTATGGAAAAGACTTCCCATAATGTCAAACAGAGCACCTCAGTGGCCCTCTTCAAGAGAAATCTTGATGAGTGGATGGGAAATAGAAAATTCACCCCAGGATCACTCCAGTGGCTCTACTCGACAGAGGCACTGGGAGCTAAGGTCGGGTGGCACTATGCCAAGGTAATCCTATGAGCTAGGCTTGTAAAGGCCATTAGCCTAGTACACACCTATGAACCTATGAACCTATGATCTTACCCAGAACCTTAAATGTGTTCAATTTTCTATGAACACAAAAGAATTGTTTAGTGTGAAAGTGGGTATGACCTTTTCACCTTTTTCAAAAAGAAAGTGAATAAAATGTTATCATTCTGTGGTACTGGATATAAAACAGCAGACCAATAGTAAATGCTAATGAGACTGCAATAAGAACGTTTAGTTCTTTGCAAAGGATTAAGAATACCACCTCATTTTAGATATATAAACCATTTAATAGTTCTGCTCATGATCAGCAACATAAATATCTAAGAGTATGTCTACATCATTACTTTAAAAGACATGCTGAAATGAGTGTAGGTAAAGATCTATAGTAGGTCAGACTGATACAAATTAAGTAATCTGTAAACGACTAAATTCAGAGAAACTATAGGTATCCATCTGCTGATCAACAAAATGGAATATTCCCTAATGGTTACAGAACCAAATTCCTCCTAATAATACCAGTGTACTGTAGTAAGCTGTGCTAATCATTATATCAGCAATACTGCACAACCATAAAAAGAGTCAGGTCACACTGTAAATTGTAGCCTCATTCTATTCCTTATATATTTCATAAGGAAGAAAATTATGAAAACAACTTAATTAAGTAGTTATGCAACAAAGAAAATTATTAATTTGGGAAGAACTGACAAATTTCAGCCATATCTTGATCACTGTATGTGGAAAACTGAGCAAGATTTCATTGCAAATCACACCTGTGATGATAAACACATTGCAGCATTATTAAACTTGAAGAATGCTTCCAAGTAAGGACTACTTCAGAACATGGTTCAGCCACATAAACCTAAAGATAAAACTCAAATGTTGCTTGAAGTTTAAATGGATATTTTAAACCAACATATTGAATAATAACATAAATATTTCACTTTAACCATTACAGAGGGCCAAAGAAATGGGGGTCTATATTAGTTTGCTGAAATGTTATTCCAGTGAACACCTATTCATCCACCCCTAATCAATGAAAATCGCATTAGCGATTCACTGAATTTACTAAGGACAACAAAATAGCTGCCTGAAGTACAATGGACCAACTTGTAGTTGACTCAAACTCACCCAAGTGGGGGGCTTCACCCACCACACCCCCCCTAACTATATATACACCAACTCCGAGATCAAACTACAGTACGAAAAAAGTGCAAAGTTCTGTAGTTATCCGTTGTGCTTCTGGCAACTATTTAATTGTCCTTAGTAAATTCAGCGAAATGCTGACGTGACTTTCGTTGATTATGAATAGGTAGTACTGCGGTGGTGGTGCTGCAGTAGCATTGTCGCCTCACAGTTAGACGTTGACCATTCGATTCTCAGTTAGAGCGTCTTCTGTGTGCCGACATGCATGAATGGGCATTCCTTCGCTAAAGGTTGTGCTTTAGGCCCGGCAAGCCAGTACATAAAAATCTACTGCCAATCATTAGCGGACCGGAGTTCCGCTGTGGCGACCCCTAACCGGGAAAAGCCGAAAGACACAAACAAACAAACGGGTTGATGAATAGGTGTTCACTGGAATAATATTTCGGCAACCTAATATAGACCCAGAAATGGAAACCCAGTAAGCAGCTGTGTAAAAGCCAAGTCCAGTGAAATGTGAACCTGGACTGAATTGAGAAAAAGTCCTAAGAGATAGATTTATTAACGTTATTTGTAGTGAAGCTTTCCAGTGAAAGCTGATATTTGAATCAAATGTAATGCTTAAAGAACATTCAGCTTTGTTACTGAGTGTGAAAAGAGCAAACAGAGGTATGCAACATCTGAACAAGTACAAAGTAACTTTTGATTAAATACATAACGTTAAACTTCTAGCAAATAACTGTTCTAATAATAAAAATAGTCCACAAAGACTGTAATTTTGAAGGGAAAAAAAAGATTCCATAATTGTGAGAAATTGGGGCACGTAAAAGTGCATGCTGTGATAAGATGCAGTCAGAAGTAAAAAGTAAACAGACATTTTTGTGAGAAAAATACACAATGTGCTCCTAAAGAAGAAACAGAACTGCCATTGTTTCACTGTTAAATAGTAAAGGGAGTGAGCCATTTATAAATATTTTTCTGGTGAGAGATAAAAAATGACACATCTAGAGGCAGAATTGCATCATTAATTATATCAGAGAAAATGTTTCAGAGTGTGTTTCCAAAGAAGGCATTGCATATTTCAATAGTTTCATTTAAATATATATACTGGTAAAGTGTTTGTCAGTGCTGGGAAAAACTATGGCTACAATTTGTTATGAAAAATAAACAGCTGACAATAGTTATAGTAAAATGTAATGGACTTTGTTTGGAAGAACAGTTACAAAACCTTGTGTTAAACTAGAAACAGTTTGCAAATCCAGGTGTCTTTGTATGAGTTCAAGTGTATAGAAAAAGAAACAAATTTTGTGAGACACAAACCAAAAATACGAGATAAAACTCTAGATGTGGTATGAAATTGTGGACCACCGGGAGGTATGCTAGACACAATGTATGCCACCTTGGTGAATCCAGTAGTTTCTCCAAAGGTCTATAAGAATACACCCCTGCCTTTCACAGTGAAAGAAGGAGATGACAAAGAGAAAAATAAGAAAGAAAAATGCTCAGTCTGGTCAATCGAGGTGAATGGCCTGTACTTATTCTTTCAATTCAATTTTGACTTCTATTTTATTAATGTACTTAAATCTACACATGATACCATTTAAGTAAAAGCAACTGTGAATAAAACAAATATAGATTTATAACAAAGGTATTGTTAAAACTGATAAATTATTTCTACAAATACACTCTGAGCATACATTAGATGAGTAAAATAAAGACAATTTTAAATTCTAGCAAATTAACATAAAAGCAAGTTCATGTCATTATTAAAAATAACTAGAAGTCCATAAAACAATAAACTTCTTTTGAACAAATGATAATACATTCAGGTAAATCCAGCAGCTATGAATAATAGGTAGTGACCACTATGATAATGGATTACAGCAGTGGGCTAAAGAAGACACAAAAATGATAAAGTTCAGTTCTGTCACAAAGGATGGGCAAGTTCATAGGTTCATAGGTTCATAGGTTGGTACTAGGCTATCGGTCCTAGGGCCTATACAAGCCTAGCCATAACAATTCCCTGGCTATTTCTTCCTACACTATTTATTCCCTGGACCCCTGTCTAGCAGGGTGACTGATGTGATCCCTGGGGTGAATTTCTTTTCTCCCATCCAATCATCAAGGTTCCTTTTGAAGAGGGCCAAAGAGGCGCTCTGCTTGACATGTATGGGCAGTCTATTCCAGAGTCTGGGGAGTCTCTGGGTCAGGAACCTATCCCTCCAGCATTTTTTGCTTATTGTGATGACAAGGTTTAGATCCCTGGAGCATGTGGCTCTGAGGGATTGAGATTTCTTTAAGTGTAGTATGTCCAACAGCTCTGGGTTTGACATGGCCTTATATGTTAAGCAGAGATCTCCTCGGAGTAGACGATATGCAACAGAGTATAGCTGGAGTTTTTTAAGGCAGTCAGCATAGGGTATCTGCTTTAGGCCTGTGACTCTTTTACTGAGGTATTTCTGCGGCCTTTCCACTTGTTGCAGATGTCTTGAGAGGTACATACTAAATGGAGCGTTGTATTCTATAATGGGTCTAATGAAGGATGAGTACAGTGGGACAATGACCTCCTTTGATCTGGATGAAAAGCCCTAAATGATAAGGTGTGCCACATAGAAGGATTTTCTGACTGTTGTGGTGATGTGGTTATTGAAGGTGAGACCACTGTCCACCTGTGTCCCTAAGTCTCTTATCACACTTTTGGTGTGTAGTGTACTGCCACCTATGTGGTAATTTATGGGTACATGTTTTTTCCCAAAGGGGATAACTATACACTTCTTGGTATTAAGCTTGATCCCATGGCTCTGGCACCAAGTATCTGTTTCTGTAAGGCCCTTTTGTAGAGTATCAACATCATTTGGGGATTCAATAATGGCTCCTAGTCTGCAGTCATCTGCAAACTTTGTTAGTCAGAGTCCCTTAGTGTTGGCCTGTACTTCAGAGAAGTAGATGCCAAACAACAGAGATCCCAGGACTGAACCCTGAGGTACTCCACTTGTCACTTGTATATTACTACTTATGAAAAAAAGACTATAAAAATGGTTTCAAATGGTAAAACTATAGCACCAAATACTGAAAAATCTAAAAGGAAAAAAAAGATGCCAAATGTTAGCAGGAATTAGACAGATGTTAACTGCATTAGTGCACCCCCTACCAACCCACAACACATACATACAGATGCACACAGTCACACACATTACAACAGCTTCAAGCCTGTCCCTACATACATACCCACACACCTAAATATGCATACACGCACATTGCATATGAACTTTTTCTTTGCATAGATGGGAATTTCTGCCACAAGTTAATGGCCTACATGTTTCTTAAGCAGCAAAATTATTAATGTAGTGTAATGAGCTGAGCTTCTCAGTATATTGGCAGTACTCGGTATTCACAAAAGTCAGACAGGCAAGAGTATAAAATGTGAAGATGCATGAGTGCAGTGTTTACATAATAAAGTGCACTTATGTAGTTCAAGTGGTCTCCTCTTGTACGCTTTCTCAATGCAGTACAATAAATAAATGGCAAACTATGATAAACAGATGTAAAAATGTATTTATTTTGCTAACCATTAAAAAAACAATGTCTGTCATTACAAAAGTTGATCTAGCCACCAGTCACCACTAATGTAAGGTTACATCTTGATTCCTTAACATTTGTTTATTTATTTTTATTTATGGTTTCTGTCCAATTATGAAACATTTTTTCATGAAGGCTTCAAAAGAAAAACTTCAGAATTAATATCTGGATGTATATAATGCATAACTGTAATAATGTATTTATTTATTTATTTATTTATTATTACATTTGTTTACCGGGAAATTCCAACTGGACACAGGTCCTTTTTCAGCAGAGGCCCGGGGAGAAAAGCTCCACAGAATGTATGTGATAAGCATAATAATAGATGGGAGTACAGTCTAATATAAAACAGATAAACTTTACAAATATAGTAAGGTCTCATGCAGATAAGACAGAAGAAAAAGAAAGTAAAGGAAAACTTAAAACTAAGACAGTAGAATAAAAATACAAAAAGACATGCGACTAGAGCGTTTCTCCCGGGCCTCCACTGAAAATAGGCTCTGTGGAGTCTAGTCAGACTTTCCCGGTCAACAAATGTTAAATAAATAAAATAAGTAAGTAAATAAAATAAAGAGAGAGAAGTTAAAAGAACACAATATGAACAATTCATTTCTATGCATATGTACACAATGAAGTCGACAAAGAAAACTCAGCTATGATCCTCCAAGTTATGTAGTGAAAAAGACATTATATGAAAGGGGCAGAACTGGTCTGTGAAGGAGTATCTAGTGACCATGAGATAAGGTAATAGAGTAGTAATTTTAGGTGGCGATGTGAAATTAGAAACAGTAAACATGAGGAAGATTAAAGCAGCAGCAGAATTGGTGTCTGTGGTAGAGGAAAACAGAAGAGTTAAAACTGAATGAAGGAATGAGGAAAAAAGTGGTGCTAGAGTGGAATGACATGATTATGTACACCTTATTAAGCTATGAATCTGGGTGCTGGTTAGAACAGTGAAACAATTTCAGCAACATAACATTGTTTGGACGCTTGTGTAGCAAACATGCTTAGTATGTGAGCAATCTAGGCTTGAATTCAGAAGTCATTTAACTGGACCTTATTTCCCCCAGAAAATGTATTCCAAATGTAACCACAGCAATTCTAGAAAAGAGCATCTCCATCTAGGTTAGCGTCCAGCTCTATTAGTCTCAAGTAGATCACAGACAATGAGACTGCATTCCATTTCAGGAGACAGTAAAAAGAATGAGTTCAGTTTCTGGTAGTAGGATATCCAGTTTAAGTTTTTGTATGGGGTATACTGAAGCATCCAAAGGGAGAAAGAAGAGAAAATTTGGCACATTTGAAATAAATATGCCTCATATTGAATCTATTATCAAATCAAAGGGTAGTGAAGAGTCTGCTGAGGCAAGACATGAAAGAGCGATCAACAAATTTCATCCCACAAAAGGAGTTTGACCATTCTCATTTTTTTCAGAGACGGATGGCAGGCAGAGATCAGCCTTTGCCGTGGAGAAGCACAGACACCAGACACTGGCAGCTGAACCTGGAAAGTAAGAGTGTTGCTCTGAAAAGAGTACAAGGGTATAATCATACAGTCTGAATAATACTAGTTGAAGATGACTGTACCATTTCTAGAGCTGAAAGAAACTTATAGCTGTGTACAGATTTGAGCACTTCCACTAGTTATGTTAATACTTAGTTAAATGCTTGTTTCTTTATAAAGACAATTTTATATTGTGGTGCACACTTTTGAAGCAATGATGTTTCAGGACACTTTAAAACACCAGAGACGAGAAGCTGCTTTCTGAGAGCCTGAAGTCTCTTCCTTGATAATGGAGTTTTTCTAATCCCAGGAGCACCATGTTTACTCATCTTTAAACAGATTGAAGCAGAATACTGAAGCAGAAGCTCAGGGAAAAGTTATTCATGTTGTAGGGGAAGCACAGGGAAAAGTTATTCCTGTTGTAGGGGAAGCACAGGGAAACGTTATTCCTGTTGTAGGGGAAGCACAGGGAAAAGTTATTCATGTTGTAGGGGAAGCTCAGGGAAAATTTATTCATGTTGTAGGGGAAGCACAGGGAAAAGTTATTCCTGTTGTAAGGGAAGCTCAGGGAAAAGTTATTCCTTTTGTAGGGGAAGCTCATGGAAAAGTTGTTCATGTTGTAGGGGAAGCACAGGGAAAAGTTATTCATGCTGTAGGGGAAGCACAGGAAAAAGTTATTCATGTTGTAGGGGAAGCACAGGGAAAAGTTATTCATGTTGTAGGGGAAGCACAGGGAAAAGTTATTCTTGTTGTAGGGGAAGTAGAGGGAAAAGTTATTCATGTTGTAGGGGAAGTACAGGGAAAAGTTATTCCTGTTGTAGGGGAAGTACAGGGAAAAGTTATTCCTGTTGTAGGGGAAGCTCAGGGAAAAGTTATTTCTGTTGTAGGAGAAGCTCAGGGAAAAGTTATTCCTGTTGTAGGGGAAGTGCATGGAAATGTTATTCTTGTTGTAAAGGAAGCTCAGGGAAAAGTTATTGATGTTGTAGGGGAAGCTCAGGGAAAAGCTATTCCTGCTGTAGGGGAAGCACAGGGAAAAGTTATTCCTGTTGTAGGGGAAGCTCAATGAAAAGTTATTCCTGTTGTAGGGGAAGTTCAGGGAAAAGTTATTCATGTTGTTAGGGAAGTTCAGGAAAAAGTTATTCCTGTTGCAGGGGAAGCTCAGGGAAAAGTTATTCATGTTGTAGGGGAAGCACATGGAAAAGTTATTCCTGTTGTAGGGGAAGCTCAGGGAAAAGTTATTCATGTTGTAGGGGAAGCACAGGGAAAAGTTATTCCTCTTGTAGGGGAAGCTCTGGGAAAAGTTATTCATGCTGTAAGGGAAGCACAGGGAAAAGTTATTTCTGTTGTAGAGGAAGCTCAGGGAAAATTATTCATGTTGTAGGGGAAGCACAGGGAAAAGTTATTCCTGTTGTAGGGGAAGCTCAGGGAAAAGTTATTCTTGCTGTAGGTGAAGCTCAGGGAAAAGTTATTCTTATAGGGGAAGCTCAGGGAAAACATATTCATGTTGTAGGGGAAGCTCAGGGAATAGTTATTCTTGTTGTTGGCGAAGCTCAGGGAAAAGTTATTCTTGTTGTAGGGGAAGCTCAGGGAAAAGTTATTCATGTTGTAGGGAAGTGCAGGGAAAAGTTATTCCTGTTGTACGGAAAGCTCAGTGAAAAGTTATTCATGTTGAAGGGGAAGCACAGGGAAAAGTTATTCCTGTTGTAGGGGAAGCTCAGGAAAAAGTTATTCCTGTTGTAGGGGAAGCTCAGGGAAAAGTTATTCATGTTGTAGGGAAAGCTCAGGGAAAAGTTTTTCATGTTGTAGGGGAAGCACAGGGAAAAGTTATTCATGTTGTAGGGGAAGCACAGGGAAAAGTTATTCATGTTGTAGGGAAAGCTCAGGGAAAAGTTTTTCATGTTGTAGGGGAAGCACAGGGAAAAGTTATTCATGTTGTAGGGGAAGCACAGGGAAAAGTTGTTCATGTTGTAGGGGAAGCTCTGGGAAAAGTTATTCATGTTGTAGGGGAAGCACAGAGAAAAGTTATTCCTGTTGTAAACACTTGGCTTAGTGTAAGGAAGCCAGAATAGAATGGGGTTAGACATGAGACAGTGCTAAGCTAAGACTATGGGGGTGCCATGCTGCTTTAAAATCTCAGACGTTTAGAATAAAAGCTGTTAACAGAGTGACTCTTGACACTTCCCAGAAAATTTATAAGCTTGGCAGTAGAGGGCAAGCTTGTTTTCATAGGCATAGCAGCAGAGTATTACAGTAGAAACATGGGAAAAAGTTAGCCATAATTAGTAGTACATCTAACAGAAGATGATAGAGAAGGCTAACATTTTAAAACATATTTATTACAGGAACAATTGTCTGTGTCAAAGTTAAGGAATGGGGAGATCATTTTTCCGGATCAGCATTTTCAGGAGATAATGAGGTTCTTCTCTCTCTCTGGTGCATAACTTGAAAAGTTGTACAAGATGGTCCAGGTCATCTGTTCAAAAAGAGTCTCATAGCTTCTTTCCTGGAATGATTTACTTTTATTGAATATAAACAATTTCATTATTGCATTGTTTTTGGAATTTATCAGTTTTAACATTATGTTTGAACTTAATAACTAAGTTATTGTTATAATTAAGAATTGTTAAATAATTGTGATAATTAATAATTAATTAATTATTATAATTGACATATTTGTATATATGTCAGGTCATGATTATTTTGTCCAAGCATTGGGACTATTTGAAAGTAACAGAAGCCAATGCAAATTTTATAGCATGGAAGAATGTTTTTCTGGGTTGTCTGGGTTGTCACCTCTGTGATGATGCCAGAGAGAAATATATAGTTACCCAAGCAACTTTAAAACAGAATATTGTGTTTTGGCATTTGCATAAGTTAAGGGTGAAGTTGGAAAGCTGGATTTTCTTTGCAGACTGAGGCATACATTGTTGACTTAAGAAAAAGTGTTTATCACATTGATATCTCAGAAAGTAAGTGGGATCATCTACCCATTAAAAAGGACCAAGATGTTTACATATGTCAAACGTTTAATCCTAATTTCTTGCATTTTCAGGAAGCACATTCATCAGAAATGGAGCATCAGAAGCACATAAAATACTGCTTCTACAGGGGACTCTTCTCATATTATCCAACTGGCAGACATCAAATAGTGGTGGTACTGATTAAGTAAGGGACCTCCTTTGTGTTAGTATAAACGAGGCTGAATGAGAAGACATATGTAATTATTAAAGGTGATTTAGAGTTTAAAAGACTGACTTTAGTTAATTTGTATATACTCCCAAGAACATCTGTACCAGAGTTAACCACATTTAATTGCAAACAGGCAGTTTTTCAAGATACAGGGGAATTTGGAGGGTGTGAATGGAACATGGGGCTTAATACATATGAGGTGGACAATTTCAGTTTGAATAATCACATCTCATTTAACAGACACACGATTATTCTATGCCAAACATCTAAAATCTTGAGAGTCACAAGTACAATCCAAAGGTCATAAAAACAGAAAAATAGGAGGGATGTGCAAGTCCCCATAATACATAAATAGAGTTATTTTGCATTGTTATACCACTGTGGTTGTGTGTGTGTGTGTGTGTGTGTGTGTGTGTGTGTGTGTGTGTGTGTGTGTGTGTGTGTGTGTGAAATGCCCCAAGTGAATACACATGGTGGCTAGAGGAGGTACTCAGGCACATACCTTGCACTTTTGGTACAAGTGACAAGAGCCTAAACTCCCTACCCACCACCCCTTGTGAAAGCTCCAGATTTATGCCTCATATTTGTTCTGTTCCTCATAAAATCTGTGGTTTTATGGCTTTTTGTGGCAAGTCAGTGAAGGATTGACTTTAGTAAATAATGGCAGGCATTTGAATTTCAGACTTCATATTCTTCAGAAAATAAATGGTAACACAAAACCTTTTATTCTAGCAATTTTCTAAGTTTATAAGGTCAGTATTTGAAATCTGTCCCTATTTTTAGGGCTGTAACGTATTCCTCTATTATTGGCTTTGTCCAGGTTTTTTTGTGCTAACAGGTTGAGAGCTATGGTGAGAAATGAATTCTGTATTCCCCATTACTGGTGTTGTCCAGGTTTTTTGTGCTAAGAGATTGAGAGCTATGGTAAGACGTGAGAACTGAATTCACTAAATGATAGCCATTTAAGTTCAGGAAACTGCTGATCTGGCATAGTGGTATGCTGCTCTGACAGTAGTGCACAGAGTCCTGGGTTCAAGACTTGGCAGTGAAATGCATGGTGGCAACACATTTTATTCTAGCAACTTTTCAAAATTATATAAGCAATGTTTAAAATGTATCCCTGGTTTCTGGGCTTTTGTCCCGACCTCAAAATAAAATGTGGCTTTTTCCAGATTTCTTGTGCTGCAAAGTTGAGAGAAACAGTTGAGTGTTGAATGGATTTTACAAGGAGCTGAAAGCTTCAGGGGAAGAAAAGTTTAGTGTTGCTTATGCTGAGTCTGCTTGCATTGTTACTAGCATAACAGGTTAAATGCTTGCTTTTGATGCAGAAGACTGTGGGTTCTACTCCCACAGTATGTAGATGCATTGCTGATACTGTACTGTGTTGTGCTTTTAAAGGGGGTGGATGTAACAAATCAAGGGTGTAGCTACAGATAGAACAGAAGTGAGCAAATGGCATGCATAAAGGCATTTGTGTCTCAGTGGAAAGAGCAAAAAATATTAACCTAAATTCAGGAACAGAAAATCAGAATGATTATATTCTGTGATGCATTATATGAAAAAATGTGTGTGTGTGTAGAAGTAGACTTTTATGATGGAAATGTTCTGAATTGGGCAGTTTTGTCACTGGTTCATTTTGTTTCATTGCCTACTGGAAAAATGTTCAAACAGTAAATTTAAAATGCGCTCTAAGTCTAACAAGTGTGCTGTATTATACAAGGAATATAATTTAATAAAGTCAGGAAGGTGTATCAAAGAGCCCATGTATGTTTTTTATTTTGTGTGCTAGGGCCCTATGATTTGAAAACAGCCCAAAGGTTATCTTTATCCACCACTGGCCAGATGCATTTTCTTTGAATGTGGTGTGGGTTTCAATGCGGTTTCAATGAATGTAAGTTTCAAGGGCAAAGAAGTTTTAATGCTATGTTTATTTTCATTGTGAGACAGTATTACTTTGTTTAGCAGATGTCTATTAGTGTTTGTGCATTGTGCTATAAAATGTAAAAATAAAATCCAAATAATCAATGTAGAAGTAAAGCAGTATGCACATTAGTGTTTATGGTAAATGGGGCAAAATATCTAGGTAATGGTACATTAGAATGGCTGCAGGGGGACTCTAGTGGCATATTTTGGTTGTCTATTCTTCAGTTTGCATTTGAAAGTTGGTATCCCATAATTCCATTGGATTAGGCAGGGTTACATAATTATGTATGCTAATGTTCCTTCGAGTGTGGAACCCTTAGGAGATTCTGCATCACAGAGTAATATACCTTGTAGTCAGACCGTGGCAGCAAGTTTATAACATAACACTAACTGTATGTCATGGTTCAACATTGGATGAGCAATGAGCCAGTTTTATTTAATGAAGCACAACCAAGTAAACCAATGGATATAGACCACAGACTTCGGGATCTTGAGGTCAAGATGAGCAAGGTATGTAACATACAAACTGACAATGCGTACCTTGCTGAGTGCATAAGACTACAATGGGTCCCCAAAGGTCTCAGGATGTACAAATGTCCTAACGGGTTGTCCATGGGTCAACCAGAGGTGGATGATTTAATAGCCATGTTCGATAGACACGGCTTAGAACTATTGCATTTTATCATAAAAATTAATAATAATAGAATTAAAATTTTATTGGATGATGTGAATATATTGAACACTGACATTTTAAATGATAACAGTTTTTTTAAGTTTTGAAGCCAGATATGAAAAAAAATTTAACAACACTGTGGAGCAAGTGAAAGATAATATTTCTAGGAAAATGAAGAAGCTTAAAAGGGATGAAACTGAATACAAACAAAAAGAAGCCTACCCACTTCCTAAAAGTTATTTGGGGTCAAATAACGATAGTATTAGGGAAGGGAATGATGATTTGGACACTGGTTCCTTAAGTTATGACCTAGAGAGGGGGGAATAATGTACAGACAGCCTTCCGTAATCATGAGGTGGATGAGGTGTTTGAACAGGATTACCCAGTATTAAGGAGATCAGAATGGATTCTTAATCAGAATAGGAACAGGCAGATTTTTTTAAGGGGACAACAGACCCCGAGAGGTCGGTCCCAGAGAGGGGTGGACCAACTTTTGGAGCAATCGGAATCAGAACAGGTATTAGATAACACTGGTAAAGTAGACCATATTATTCCATGTTTTGGGGGAAAATTTTTAAGCTTGAATGGCTTTAATATTTTTAACTACATGGATATACCTATTGATGAAGTTTATTTTCACTGTTTGAAAAGGGGTTTAAGTTTGTCCCTGCTAAAAAACTGATATTTCTGATGTCTTAATTGATTTAAAACTATATATAAGAAAACTGAATTTCCAAATACTTTTTAAAGATAAAGGAGAATATACGCGGAATCAGGTCAGACTAAAGAAAAAAAGTCTTTTTAACCCCCCTTTTTTACCTGATGCTAGCACATTATGAAAAGGTTTGTACGAAAGAGATTTTTCAAGAATACCAGCTTTACAAAAATGATTATTATAATTTGACTAGGGAAGAGGTATTAGTGTTGAATTTAGGGAAATGGATCTTGTCCGGGTTATGAAACCTGATAAAGGGGGAGGGGTTGTACTGGTGGATAAAATGGACTACGTGAATGATCTTACAACAATGTTATAGGGCCAGCATCCCTCAATGAATCTATTTCCAAATTAACCTCTTCATTCTCTAACAACACCACATTCTCCAATCTACCCCTATCCTCACATACCAACACTCCATCCTGCACTGCTACCACTCACTCACTCTCATCCACTAACTTCCCACCCTCCACCTCCCACACCAACACTTCAACCTGCACTGCTATCACTCCCTCACTCTCATCCACTAACTTTCCACCCTCCACCTCTCCTCCTACTCTCACTTCCTCCCCATCTTCTCTCCCCCAACACCCCTCTCCTCGCTCCCCACTATTCTCATTAAAACCCATACCCACTTCCACTATAAAAAAACTCCTTCAGAAACTAAAGCCTTGCTCTAATGCTCCTGATAACATCCCATCTTACTTTCTTAGCATAGCTGCTGATGCTACTGCCTACCCCATTAGCATTCTAATCAACCGCTCTATCCAGGAAAGTACAGTTCCACAAATCTGGAAAAAGGCCTTTATCATACCTTTACATAAAGGTGGCAACAATAACAGTGTGACTAATTTCCGCCCCATCGCTATCCTGTCTCCAATCTCTAAACTCCTAGAAAAGTGTATCCAAATTCAACTCCTACCACATCTTTTAGATAATCACTTACTTACCCCCACACAACATGGTTTTAGACCTGGTCACAGCACTATGACAGCCCTCCTCTCCTTCCTTGAAACTGTAAACAAAGCCTGGGACTCTGGACTTATTGTCTCAACCCTACTACTTGACCTCTCTAAAGCCTTTGACACTATATCACACAGCCTGCTTTTAACTAAACTCTCAAAACTTAACCTATCTCCTTCATCCTTGAACTGGTTCTCCAGCTACCTATCAAATAGATTTCAAGCAGTAAAATGGAAAAGGCAACCTCCACATTTCTAAATACCCCAACCGGAGTTCCCCAAGGCTCCATACTAGGTCCCCTCCTCTTTAACATATTCATAAATAATTTCCGTAACTCTATCCCATATTCAAACATTATCCAATATGCAGATGACTCAACTATTATCTGCTCGGCCTCATCTATCCCTACACTCCTCAAGCTCACTCAAGACGCTTTTTTAACCACAGAGCAATGGATGAAACGAAACCACCTAGCACTAAACGCCTCTAAAACCAAATTAGTGGTGTTCACCCCCTCTAAAGTCACCTATTTCGATAGTAACACATTCTCTATTACTAGTCAAAACAACACACCTCTGGAACTGGTCTCAGAGACCAAATTACTTGGTGTCCAAATTGATAACCAGCTCAAATTCAACTCCCATATACAACTAAATATCAAAAAAACCCATCAAAAACTTGGTATGCTCTATCGGCAAAAGCACTACCTTACACCTGCTACTAAAATCACTCTTTCTACTTCCATTCTTATCCCCTCACTTCTCTATGGAGCACCACTTCTAACTACCATACAGTCCTCTCTGAAAACACAACTCTCCTCTTGCTATAACAAAATTGCCAAGTTCGCTACCAGCCACAAGTCTTCCACCCACCACTGTTCCTCTCTCCAACAACTACATTGGCTAGAACTACCCAAGCATCTCACCTATACTCAACTAACTCTTGCACACAAGCTAATCTTCAACCCCTCCCTCTGTCCCTCCCTGTCTTCTACCTTTAAAATGCATCTACCCAATAGAGTATTAAGGTCTAACAACCAAAATCTCTTAGAAGTCTACAAACCAACTCGTCCCTCAGGCAAAAATCTTCTATCACATGGTTTAGCACGCCTCTGGAACTCCCTACCTCCATCAATTCGTACCACCTCCAACCATTTTTCTTTCAAAAAATCCCTTCACTCATATCTAGTATCCCAGTGGGAATGCTCTTGCTTTCACCCCACATAATTAACACTGGTAATTTCCATCTTCCTTTCCTTCCCCTATCTACACCTGCAATATTTCCTTAGAATTCCTCCTATCTCATACACTCTTGTGTTACTGTATCCACTAGAATACACCACACTGTACCCTTTACATGTAAGATTGCTGATATGTAACCGTTCTTCTCATTAAGTACCTTGAAACATTCCTTCTTTGTTTGTACCACCTGTATGCTACATTACTAGTTGTATTATTTGTAAAAGTTTCAGCTCTAGTTTGTACTAGCTGTATTGTTTCCTCTAATACTATGTAATTGTTTGTTTGAATCTCTTACTCTTGTATAATTATCATGATTAACCGATTGTAACTTTGATTGTTTGGAGCTTTTCTCCCCAGGACTCCATTGAAAACGGGTTCTTCTTGGCCCAATGGACTATCCTGGTAAACCAACAGAAAATAAATAAATAAAATAAATAAAAATAAATAAATGAAATACATATAGCCCACAGAAGGCTGCAGCTCTTTTTGGAAGACAGCCTATACCAAGAGGTAATTAATGAGGAGGTATTAAAATGTTTACTAAATGATTATCCACTAGTACCTACAATTTTTGGAATACCCAAGGTGCATAAGAATGTGCACCACCCCCCCTTACATTTTAAATGTAGCCAGGCAGAATAGTTCGACTTACTCCCTAGGGGTGTTTGTGGACCATGTGGTAAAAGGGGCATTGCTTCCAGTTACTCATGTTGTGAAAGACTCTTGGGATTTCCTAACTAGAATTAAGGCTGATTATTTTTCTGAGGCTACTGTGCTTTCATCCATTGATGTAGTGGATCTTTTCAGCTCTATCCCACATGAGGAGAGGCTGGAATTATTCCACGAGGCATTAATAGAACATACTAACCTTGGCAATACCATGGTGAATTTTATAATGGAACTAATGGAACTTACATTAACCAACAACTACATTACCTTTGAGAATTAATATTATAGACAAGCTAAAGGTGTAGTGATGGGGGCAAGTTGTGCCCCCATTTACTCCAATTTGGTAATAGCAAGGTGGGAATTTAACCACATGTTTACGTCTAGATTCGTTCAAGAATGGTTATTCTATGGTCGGTACTTTGATGATATTTTTATTTTATGGAAATGTAGGGAGTCTACAGTAAATGGATTTGTTGAACACATTAATGGGGTTTGTCCGTACTTTAGGTTTACCCATAAATTTAAAGTGGATAGTATTGACTACCTGGATGTTAACATTTCCAGAGATATGGAATTGGGGAACTTTACAACTACAGTATATCATAAACCTACTTATTCTAACTGTTTTATAAGTTACAACAATCATCACTCTCACCATGTGAAAAGAAACCTGGTCAGGGGACAAATGATCAGGGGAGTTAGGATGTGTTCTACATTAGACAACCTGAAAAGGGAACTGGGTAACCTAAGCCAGATGTTTATTGCTAGAAGTTACCCTGATAACTGGGTCCAGCAGACCAGTTTGGAAATTCTTGATGGATGGGGGACTAAGTTCAAACCACTGTTGGAACAGGACAACCTCAATTTGAGACAGGTTCATTCTGAGGTGCAGGAGTCAGTAGGTAATATTGTATTTCCACAAGCTATGGTGGCCCAATTTGGTGCATTTAGTAAAAAGGTGAGAGGGGTTTTGAACAAGAACTGGGTGATACTAGAATGTAACAATGAACTATTTAATACATTTAGTCATGGTCCCACCTTTTCTTATAAGGTGGGAGGTGATCTAAAATTTTTGTTGGAACACCCCATCAAAATGAAGGATAGTAGAGGAACAAGGCCATGTGGAAGGTGCAATTACTATGCGTATATGGTGAATGCAACAGAGATGTGGGTGGGGGTATCCCCACAGAAAGTTAGATTAGCAGAGGGGAATTGCAACACTCTTGGAGTAGTTTATTTGAGTGTTTGCATGGGATGTAAAGGGTATTACATGGGTAAGATGGCGAGGGCAATCAGGAAGAGAATATATGAGCACTTACATGCTATTAATACACATAACCAAAATTATGCCCTTTTTAAATGCACACTCACTTGCCCTGTGTCTTCTGGCTTCAAATTTGGTATTTTAGAAGTGGTTGTTAAAAATGTCAGGGTGGGGTAACTGGTCAAACCAGATTGAGAAGGCTGAGTTGAAGTGGCAACTCTGATTAAATGTTTGCCAGACCCCTGGCATGAATGAATATGTTTCTTTAAAGCCCATTTTAATTGAAAGGGCTTTGAAACTTTAGTTTAAAAATGTTTTTAATTTTTTTTAATGATAGTAAGTTGTTTGTTATACATCTTGTCTTTTTAAGAACGTTTTGATTAATCAATTGGGTTGACTATTTAAAGGGTTTTGGAGTTAAGCACTTTTGGTTTTGATAAATTCTGCATTGAGACAGATGAAAGCACTTACCTATTGTCTGTTCACATCTATTGTTTGTTATTAAAGATTTTATCATCATTATTGGAATACTTGGACATTTTCATGGACTGCTGTGGGAATTGTGCCTCAGGTGTGGTGTTTTGCTTACTAGTTGTCTTTTTCACCACCCGACACACGTTTTTGGTATGCTAATTTTATGTTAATCAGCGTACAGAATTGTACTTATTTTCCATGGGTCTTGTCCAGATTTTTGATGTTTTCAGGTTGAGAGGTATGCTGGCATATGTCAGTGTGGTTGTGTGTGTGTGGGGGGGGTATAGGAAAAAGTTATAAGTGTTTTAGTCATTTCCCACCCAGTACACTTCCCATTGCCCTACTTCACAAGATCTGCTGATGTCATTCACCGTAGAAGTACCGTTGGACTGGCCTCAGCCCTATAAGCTCTGTGGTGCATGGGTGTGTAGAAAGGTAGGGGTTCTAATCACAGTCCTGGCGTATGTAAGTGTGGTTAGGTTTGGGTAATTGGAGTGTGGGGGTGTAGGAATAAGTGTTGTAGTCCTTTCCCACCAAGTACACTTCCCATTCCCCTACTTCACACGATCTGCTGATGTCATTCACCATAGAATTACCTTTGGACTGCCCTCAGCCCTATAAGCTCCGTGGCGTGTGGGTGTGTAGGAATAAGTGTTTTAGTCCTTTGACACCCAGTACACTTCCCATTGCCCTACTTCACAAGATCTGCTGATGTCATTCATCATAGAAGAGCCTTTGGACTGGCCTCAGCCATATAAACTCTGTGGTGTGTGTGCTAACTGCATAACACTATAGTACAAATAACTAGTTAGGTAGGGGTTCTAATATCAATCCTGGTAAATGTAAAGGTGTGTGTGTGTGTGTGTGTGTGTGTGTGTGTGTGTGTGTGTGTGTGTGTGTGTGTGTGTGTGTGTGTGTGTGTGCGTGTGTGTGTGTGTGTATGTGTGTGTATGTTAAAGATTTTGAGCCCAGTACACTTCCCATTGCCCTACTTTAGCAGTCTTGTTGATGTCAGTCACCTTAGAATTGTGTGTGTGTGTGTGTGTGTGTGTGTGTGTGTGTGTGTGTGTGTGTGTGTGTGTGTGTGTGTGTGTGTGTGTGCGCGCATGTGTGTGTGTGTGTGTGTGTGTGTGTGTGTGTGTGTGTGTGTGTGTGTGTCTGTGTTTGTAGATTAAAGGGTTTGAGCCCATTGACACCCAATACAATTCCCATTGCCCTACTTTAGCAGTCCTGCTGATGTCAGTCACCTTATAAGTATGTTCAGGTAGCACTCAGCCCTATAACCTCTGTGGCACATGTGATAACTGTGTAACACTATAGTACATATAACTAGTTAGGTAGGGGTTCTAATCTCAGTCCTGGCTACTGTGTGTGTGAGTGTATTTGTGTTTGTAAGTGTGTATATCTGTAGGTTAAAGTAATTGTGGCCTTTTTCTCCCAGTACATCTCCCATTGCCATACTTTACAAGAGCTGGTGATGTTCCTCACCTTAGAAGTACCTTCAGACACCCTTCACCCTATCAGCTCTGTGGTGCATATGATAAATGCATAACACTATAGTAGCAATAACTAGACAAGTAGGGGTTCTAATCTCAGTCCTGGCAAATGTGTTTGCATGAGAACAGTATCCATATCAATTGGAGGGTGGGTTTTGTCATTTTTTGTTGTGGTCCACCCAGTGCACATCCCAGTATCCACTTTACAAAGGCCACTGTTGTCATCCAATGTAGAGGTAGCTGTAGACACTCTGCAGCCCTATAAGCTCTGTGCCATGTGAAATAACTATGTAACAGTATGGAATAAATAACAAGATAGGCAGGGCTTCTAATGCTTTGATACCATTCCCCACTCAGGAATCATAGACAAACACACTCAGCTAGGCATCCACCTCTATATCACTTGGTGGGTTGCAAACTGGCTCACAGATAGAACCCACAGTGTGAAAGCAGTGGACTCCATGTCAGACTGCCAATGAGTCATGAATGGAGTACCACAGGGTTTGCTCCTGGGTCCCCTCATGTTTGGTATCTATGCTTCTGAAGTCCAGGCCAACATGAAGGGACTCTGGCTGACAATGTTTGCAGATGACTGCAATGTGGGTGCTATTATTACCTCCCCAAGTGATGTTGACATCCTGCAGAAAGTCTTCAATGAGACCTACAACTGTTGTCAGAACCCTTGACTTAAGCTCAGTGCCAGAAAATGAGTCACCATCCATTTTGGGAACAACTTGGTTCCCATGAATCACCACATTGATGGTAGTCCACTGAACACAGAAGTCATTATAATAGAACTGGGAACACAGATTGACAGCGACCTCTTTGTTGACTACCACGCTGTCACTGTGGTCAGAAAGGCCTTCTATGTGCCACATCTCATTACTAAGGGTGTTGTATCCAGGAAGAAAGAGGTCATTGTCTCTCTCTATTCTTCCCTCATTAGGCCAATCATCAAGTACAATAGCCCATTTGGTATGTACTTCAATAGACACCTGCAACAACTGGAGAGGCTGAAAAAGTACCTCACAAAGAGGATCCTAGGCTTTAAACACTTGTTCTATATGGACAGACTCCAATAACTCCAACTATTCTCTGTCTCATATTGGCTACTTAGAGGCAATCTCTGCTTGATTTTCAAAGCCATATCTGAGCCAGCTCTGTTAGGCATGCTACATCTAAAGAAACCCAATCTCTCCATACCACATGCCCCAGAGACCTCAGCCCCATTTCCACAACCAACAGAACATGCTGGAGGGACAGGTTTATAACTCAAAGACTGGCCACACTATGGAATAGACTTCACATACATGTCAAGCAGAGCACCTCACTGGCCCTCTGCAAGAGAAATCCGAATGAGTGGATAGGGAATAGAAATTTCACCCTGTGGATCACTCCAGTGGCTATACTCAATAGACACTGGGGAGTAATGCCAGGTGGCATACCAGGGTAATCCTATGGGCTAGGCTTGTAAAGGCTCCATGGCCATTCCCCTAGTACACACCTATGAACCCATGGATCTCAGTACTGGCATACGTGTGCTTGTGTGTGTGTGTGTGTGTGTGTGTGTGTGTGTGTGTGTGTGTGTGTGTGTGTGTGTGTGTGTGTCTGTGTGTGTGCGTGTGTGTGTGTGTGTGTGTGTGTGTGTGTGTGTGTGTGTGTGTGTGTGTGTGTGTGTGTGTGTGTGTGCATTAGTGTGTATAAAAGTGTTTGTGAGTGTGTAAACATGTAGATGAAAGTAGTTTGAGGCCCTTCTCACCCAGTACACCTCCCATTGCCATTTATTACAGGGCTGGTGATGTTATTCACTTTACAGGTACCTACAGACACTCTTCACTCTATAAGCCCTGTGGTGGGTGTGGTACCTGCATAACACTATAGTAGCAATAACTAGATAGGAAGGAGTTCTAATCTGAGTCCTGGAAAATGTGAGTATGTATGTGTGTTTGCAAGTGTGTATATTTGTAGGATACAGCATTTTGACTCCTCGCTCTTCCAATACACTGCCCATTGCCATACTTTACAAGGGCTGGTAATGTTGTTCACCTTAGAAGAACCGTGGGACACTCTTACACCCTACAAGCTCTGTGATACATGCAATAAATGCATAACACTGTAGTAGCAATAACTAGATAAATAGGGGTTCTAATCTCAGTCCTGACAAATGCGCATGTGTATGAAAACTTAGACAATGGTGCTCCCAGTACATGTCCCAAGGTCCACTTTACAAGGCCTGCTGTCTTCATCAACTATAGAGGTATCTGTCAACACTCTTCAGCCCAATAAGCCTCGTGCCACATGCAGGAACTATGTAACAGTATGGACTGACTAACAAAATAGACAGGGCTGCTAATCTTGGTCCTGGCAAATGTGTGTATGAATGCATTTGTGTGTGTAAGTGTGTATAACTATAGGTTAAAGTATTTTGAGTCCATTCTCATCCAGTACATCTCCCATTGCCATACTTTACAAGGCCTGGTATTGCTGTTAACCTTAGAATTACCTTGGGACACTCTTCACCCTGTAAGCTTTCTGGCACATGCGATACATGCATAACACCGTAGTAACAATAACTAGATAGGTAGGGGTTCTAATTTCAGTCCTGGCAAATGTGTGTGTTTGTGTATGCCTGTGTGAGAACAGTATCCTGTGTGTGTTTGAGTGAGAACTATATCCACTGGATGGCCGTGGTTTGCAATTTTAGGCCATGGTACTCCCACTACATGTCCCAAGGTCCATTTTATGCAGCCCGCTGTTTACATCTACCATAGTGGTATCTGTAGACACTATTTAGCCCTATAAGCCCCATGCCATGTGCAACAGCTATGTAACAGTATGGAATGAATAGCATGATAGGCAGAGCTGCTAATGTCAGACTGGCAAATGTGCGTGTGCACACTGGTGTTTATAGCAGTGTTTGTGAGTGTGTAGACTCATATGTGACAGTATTATGAGTCCTTTCCTACCCAGTACACCACCCATTGCCATACCTCACAAGGGCATGTGATGTTATTCACTCTACAGGTACCTTAGAACACTCATCACACTATTAGTTCCATGCCACCTGTGATAAATGCATGACGCTGTACTACCACTAACTAGATGGGTAGGGGTTCCAAACCCAACACTGGCAACTGTGATCCTGTGTGTGTGTGTCTGTGTGTGCGTGTGTGTGTGTGTGTGTGTGTGTGTGTGTGTGTGTGTGTGTGTGTGTGTGTGTGTGTGTGTGCGATTGTGTGCGTGTGAACAGTATTCTCTGTGTGTTTGGTTGACACAATATCCTCTAGGGGGGGTTTACAAATCTGACTTGTGTTCCACCCACTACACTTACCAATGTCCACTTTGCAAGAGCTGCTGATCTCAACCACCATAGACTTACCTGTATACACCCTTCAGCCCTATAAACTCAGTGGCACATGCAATAACTGTTACACTGACCTGGTAAATGTGTACATATACAGCTGTACCTCAGCTATAACATGGTCGGTGTGTTACCACTCTACCATACCTATCATTGGCAATGTCTGCAGGGTCACATCCTGCTGACACACAGACACCTAGAACACAAACAGAATACAGCATGTGAGACTACATTCAGTCAGTGTTACTAACACCAATTATGCATCGTGGCTGAAAATGTACACACACTCTAAAGTGTACCCATTACAAATGCTAGCTGACAGCACCTTACACAGTATTACATAGCTAAACTGTACTTAATTCACCCTGTGCATCAGAACCATATTAGCATGTCCCTCCATCAGTGGTACAGATGACAAGGATGGGGCACAGGTATCATCATATGCACAGAGTGTTGTGTGGGTTTAGCAGAGGCCTAGGCTGGGCCATATGGATGACATCATGTGTGTGTGTGTTTGAGTGGGTGTTCTATGAATGGGCCATGCAGAGGTGGTGTTTGTCTGTCTAGAGGTAACCTGGCTGTGATGGTGATGTGTGTGTGTTTGTATGCACACAGTCACGCTATGTGGCTGCCCTGCACAGGGGTATGTTGGACAGCTGTGAACCATACATAGCAGGGTGTACAGTTCATCATCTCCAACCACAGACACATGAACTGGTCCTGCCAGGGGACTCACTGGCACCACCAGGCCTAAGGCCAGATGCAGTACTACTCCCCAGTGGTAACTGCTGTCTGCTGGATCTGTGTTCCTAATGGGACCAGCTAGGGCCATGTGCCCATGGCCTGCTGCATTGTGGCGGGGACAGCACCCCCCTTTGGTAGTGCTGGTGGCACTGTCATTATGAGAGTGTGAAGGTGCACAGCCCCGTAGGTCCTCAGCTGATCATGGTGCTGACCTACGTCCACATGGCTACTGCCCATCTCTCACCCCATGCTCCAGCACAGACATTGCACAGTTGAGGAGGGCCATGGTCTCACCCCACCATATATTCATGACCTCAGTATTCTCACATATGGCCTCAACAAGGTCATGTAGGTCGCCAAGGACACCAGGAAGATGTGCATCCAAGACCCAGAGTATTTTTCTAGTGTTCTGGTCAGTACGTGCCTGTGCTTCTATGATGGCCAGAAACATGCATCTGGTGACACCTGCTGTGGCACTTATGACAGGGGCTGGCTGGGCAGCAGTCCTCCTTCGAGCACCCCTTTCCATCTGCCTGTGTGGGACCTCACCTGCACTCTGGCTATGGCAAGTGTTTACACTCACACTTGCCATAGTCACCACATTAGCCTGTTCCATGCCACCACCCATGAAATGTCCATTATCTGTGGCCACTGGGTATGGGGTATGTGTGAGCATTATGAGTGTGTGGGGATGTTGTGGACAACAGTGGGATGTCAACCGATGGTACAGATTCAGCCCCTGACAACCCTACCTATGCCTCACTATGACTATCATCATTGTCAAAGACCGCAGAGACACTGACATCAGGTTCCGTGTGGGAGGGACCATGACCCCCCATCACCACCTGTGAGGGGAAGACAACATATGTAAATTAATACATGCACTATAAGGTTGGCTGGTATACACACACACACACACACACACACACACACACACACATACATGGACACACACACAGACACATACAGGTGAGGTGGCACAAAGGCATTACACAGACCTCACAATACCCAAATGGTGACATGCATGACACACAGTCAGACCACAACATACACACTCTGGACAGGCCCTCAACATCATGCAGTGCATCCATTTTCACTCCATGTCACTATAAATATACACCTCTGGGATATGTGAGTAGTGTTAGTAGGTGATGGCCTTTCACCTAGCACACACTGCACCCATGTACACATTATTGCTGTTCACCTGTATAGCACAGTGGCAACTCCTACAGAACATACCTTACAACCATACAAATCTTCGCAGAATGTGTAGATGCCTGGCTCATATGTTTGCTCTGTTCCTCATAACTCTTGTGTTTGTCTGACACATTACTGGGATGATCTGAGGATTGATGTCACTAATTAATGACATACATTTGAGTATCAGACCCCAAAACCTGCAGTAAATGTATGTTAAAACAAATCCTGTTGCACCTACAACTTTCTAAGTTTACAGTGGACATGATAAGTGTGCAGACCCCTGTTAACATGCCAGGTTCTTGTAATGTATAAAATGAGACAGCAATAATTCATTTCAAAACATTGCCCACCTTTAATGGGATATATCACCTGTGCAATCTAATTGGTAATCACACAAATGGGTTAGATGTAAAATATAATAAATGAAATACGTATAATAGGGTGGTTGTATAAGTGTGCACACCCTCAAAATTATACTTTGTTGAAGCATCTTTTGGTATAATTACAACAGGCAGTCTTCTTGGGAAGGAGTCTATCAGCATGGCACATCTTGACTTGGCATTATTTGGCCACTCTTCCTTGTTAAAGCCCTCCAACTTTGTCAGATTGCAAGGGCATCTCATGTGCACAGCCTCTTCAGGTCACATCGCTGATTTTCTATCGGGCCAATCCATAACCTTGATTGTGTTCTGGTGGAGCCATTCCTAGGTTGATTTGGATGTATGCTTCAGGTCATTGTCATGTGGAAAGGTGAAAGCCCTCTTCATCTTCATCTGTCTAGCAGACACCTGATGGTTTTGGGCCAAAAGTGAGTGGTATTTGGAACTGTTCATAATTCCCTCCACCTTGACTAAAACCCCAGTTCCAGCTTATGAACAGCAACCCCAAAGCAGGACACTGCCACCACCATGCCTCACTGTGGGGATGGTGGTTATCGGGTGATGCAAAGTATTGCTTGTGCACCAGATGTACCTTTTGGAATTGTGGCTGTAAAGTTGAACCTTGGTCTCATTACACCATAACACATTTTCACACATGTTCTTGGGAGACTTGATGTAATGCTTTGCAAATTGTAGCCAGGCCTGGATGTTTTTCTGTGTGGGAAAATTCTTCCATCTTCCAATCCTACACCATAGACCAATATCATGGAGAATACAGGAGGTTTTGTCACATGTAGTACACAACCAGTACTTGTCAGAGATTCCTGCAATTCCTTCAGTGTTGTTGTATGTCTCCTGGCAGACCCCCTGACCAGTTTTTGTCATGTCTTTTCATCTGTTTTGGGGGATGTCTGGTTCTTTGCAACATCACTGTTGTCCAAAATCTACTCCACCTTTTGATGACTCTCTTCACTGTGTTCCATGATATATGCAATACTGTGGTAATGTTTTTGTACCCTACTCCTGACTGACACCTTTCAGTAGTGAGATCCCTTTGATGCTTTGTAAACTGTCTGTGAATCATGGCTTTTGCTGTAGCAGGCAACTGAGTAAATGTCAGGAATATCCTACTAGGACAGCAGACCATTATTTGGTGTTACTTAGAGTCTCTTTACTTGATGGCAGGTGTGTACCCAAGCAGTCTGAATGATGTAATTAAATCACAAGCTGCTCCAACAAAGTATTAGTTGACAGGTCTGCACACGTATGCATCCAGCTTATTGTAGGTCTTGTATCCTTCATATTTGGTCCTATGACATATTTGTTTGTTTTTGAAGTGAATTGTTAAGGTTACAGATCACATTAAAGGTGGGGGAAAGGTGTGGAATGAAATACTGTGGTCTCATTTTGTTATATCACAAACACCTGGCATCTTAACAGGGGTGTGTACACTTTTTAAATACACTGTATAAGAGTAATATTTCAAATATGTCCCTATTTTGGGGCCTTTGTCCCCCACTTTTATCAGTCTCTGTCCAGATTTCTTGCACTGACAGGTTGTGAGGTATGCTATGAAAATGTTACATCTCCTGCATATAGGCCCCTGTGGTGACCACTGTGATGCAATAATGCAGTTAACCCACCAGAAGTGAACATGCACATCATGCAATATGGCTAGGAGTGACAGCTGTGTGCATGGTAAAATGCATGCCCTTAACATGCTTTGGGTACTGGCGAACCACAATAGGAGTAGTCCATACCCACCAGCTTCAGGCTGCTGTCCCACATCCAGACCGGAGGGACCTATATAGTTGTGGGAGAGGTATTGTCAGCAGACTCACATGTGGCATTGTAACAAGATGAATGCAGCTTTCCTGCACATTTATGGTACAAGCTCTAATACTATACAATTTGCTGTCCTTCACCATAAATGTGCACGTCTGTGCATTACAAAACCCAACCATAACTGTATTCTGACCTGACATATACATCTAGAAACTCTACGGATGTCAGTACGGCTGCTACACTAGTCTATTGATCTCCACTGTGACCTTACCTGCACACTCCTTGCTCCTTGTCTGGGTGCCACCCACCTCCACATTGTGGGTGTCTGGACTCTGATGTTGGGGTGGGTGCCCCAAGGTTGACAAGGAGCTCCTCAGTGGATGTAAGTGGGGCCATGTGGCAGGACCCCCACCTGTAGCTGTGCAGTCCCTGGCCATGGCAGCAGCCATTCACCAGGCATGGCGTATCTGGTTAGTCATACGATGCCGGGCCTGCCTGTATATTCATGTGTGCAGGTCGATATTGTTTACTCTGCAGACAAGGTCATCTCACAGGGCGGTCTGCTCCCACTGATGCTGTTGGCTCCTGCTGAACATT
Source organism: Protopterus annectens (assembly GCF_019279795.1). Taxonomy (NCBI): domain Eukaryota; kingdom Metazoa; phylum Chordata; order Ceratodontiformes; family Protopteridae; genus Protopterus; species Protopterus annectens. Next base: position 810,551,635 of record NC_056731.1, on the reverse strand, counting down.
ACACTGTACTGCTGGATAATGTGGTCAGTTATTACTGCAGTTTCTGCCTCTGTGTAAGCAGGATTTCTGGTGTGATGCATTGCACCTGGAAGACATAAACAGGAAAACACATCACAAGACCTCATACATTTGTCAACAGCATTTACAGAACCTGCAAATCAACATTGACTAGCAGTAGCCAGCACTCCTAACTGCATCATACACCTGTCAGCTATCAGGACAGTATCAGCTTGCATTGCACTCCTGGTCCTTATGTGCCATGTTCCCCCCAACGAGGTCCAGTAAATTGCATAATCCTCTCTTCATCATTCACTTCTGTGTAGAGGGATGGCAGTGGCCATCTTCCATGTGGATGGGGTGTGGATGGTGCTTAGGCTTTGTTTGACTATAGTATGTAATGGAGCTGGGAGCACATGCCTGAGTTCATGTAGGATGCAGACGTGGATGTTATCAGGTCCCATGGAGATCTAATTTTGTTGCCTTTCAGTAGGCATTATGGACCTGCTCCCTGATGATGAGGGGAGGGATGTGGGTGCTGTGCATATCCACCTATACTGATGGGAGGACAGGGGGGGTGACATTTCCACTTAACCTGTCTGCAGCTGGTTGGCTATAGCTATGGCATGTGTGTATCTGTTGTGATTGATCACCAGTACAGGGTGGGTTCGGTTGTTGCCTCTGAGACTGAAGACATATGTGAGGATGACCTTGAGATTGGCCTTGGTGGAGTGGATGTGTCCAATTTGTACTCATAGTTAGCCTTACCGTGATTCACCTGTGAGCTTATATGCTTGTTCAGACAAAGGTGGACATGCTTCCAAGTTGGTGCCTGCACCTACTTGGCCCCGTAGAGCCAATATAATGACCTATTACATGGTTTGTGTATTGCTACTGTCCAACAAAGGGGATTGCCCCACCTTGGTGGAGGCGGGTTTTACAAGTCAGGTATTGCTGAGACCATACAGCTATGTAGGTGCTCCTATAGCTGTTTGTAGCAGGCATGGACATGAGATCATAAAACAGTTGGACACTTCTCTAATTTCAACCTGATAATCACCCTTATTGTAGTACCCATTTCTGTGTCAGGGCAATGCAACAAACAGTAGCTGTAGACATACATGTCTGTTGGATGCACTAACACTCATATCACACACGTGTACAACATGTACAGCTTTTTTACCTGACTGCTCGCAACTCATGTCTGTTGTTTTCTGGCTTCCAGCTAAACCTACTCATACATACATGTGCACAGGTGATAACTGATGTACATTTCTGTTCTATGTCAGTATGGCACACTGTATTTACACTCTTGCTACTCAGTCATACCTTTCAACCTATTAACAAAACCAGATCTGTCCGCAGGAGAGAACACCAGCTTTAATAAAACAAACAAACTGACTAAGCGCTTTCACAGACAATTGGGCTTCATCAGAGTCATTGTAAAATAGACCAAATAACATTTATATACCAATTAGTACTAGCTAATCAGATAAATACCACTCTGAATTGTTACATAGATTTAACCCACAAGCAACCAACTTCATACAACACAGACAGTTTCTACCTAAAATGCAAAAATTGTTGACTATACTAAAGTAGCAACAATGTTAAAAAATAATAACTCAATCAGCTTCTACAATAAAAAATAAGTCCACAGAGCTGATTTGGGGTGGTGTAGTTTACCTAATGTTGTTATGTCCAGATATATGTAGGATGTCCGGTTGTGTGGCTCATATCTTTTGCCTAGTCCCCATAACTGTTGTGTATTTCTGATAAATCCATGGGATGATGTGAGGACTGAGGTCACTAAGAAGCAATTGAGTGTTGGACTTGTGATATTTCAGGCAATATACGTTAGAACATACAAGTGTTACTGCACCAACTTTCTCAGATTATCTACTCACGTATTTCACGTGTCCCTATTATCATGCCATTGTCCCCCCACTTTGTCAAGCTTGGTCCAGATTCATTGCACTAAGGGGTTCTGAGCATACCTGTCAACTGCCAGGTATTCCACAGGATGTCCAGATGTTTGGCTTATATTTTTGATCTGTTCCATTAATTATTTGTATGTGTCAGGTAAATCACTGTGATGATCTGAGAAGTTATATTGGTAAATAATGACATATACATTTCTGTTGTATACCTCATATCGTTCAGAAGATGTATGCTGAAACAAACTCTCTTACTGTAGCATCTTTATAACTTTATAAGGGCGATATTCAAAATATGTCCCTATTTGTGGCCCATTGTCCCCCCATTTTGATGGACTTTGTCCAGATTTCCTGCACTAAGAGGTTGGGATTATGATTCTGAGGTATGACTGCACTGCATGTTTTATATATATATATATATATATATATATATATATATATATATATATATATATAGTTATAAATAGTTATATATTATGTATATAATTTTTTCATATATATGTATTACCATACACACACACACACACACACACACACACACACACATATATATATATATCTGTGTGTGTGTGTGTGTGTGTTTATATTCATATATACAAAACATGACTGATTCCACAGAGCTTTTTCCCTAATGTTGAATGCCTCTATTGCATGATATGTTTGAAAAAGCAACAAGAAATTCCTACAACTCAAATGGTGTAGTGGTACATTGCTCTGACTATAGTGTACAGAGACCTGCCACAGCTGTCTATTTTTTTGCTGGACAGGACAGAGGCTGATGGAGACAGAGTGATTAAAGCAGTTTTAAGTGGCTAAGTGATGCCAAAACATGGTTAGTCAGTTTTGGCTTCACTTAGCGGCGCTTATTCCCACTTACACCCACACAAATTTTTTTAAAAGAAAAGAAAAAGGGGTTATTTGAAAGTAAATCACTGTGATGATCCGAGGAGATATATTGGTAAATAATGACATATACATTTCTGTTTCACACCTCATATCCTTCAGAAGATGTATGCTGAAACAAACCCTCTTACTGTAGCATCTTTATAACTTTATAAGGGCGATATTTAAAATATGTCCCTATTTGTGGCCCATTGTCCCCCCATTTTGATGGACTTTGTCCAGATTTCCTGCACTAAGAGGTTGGGATTATGATTCTGAGGTATGACTGCACTGCATGTTTTATTATATATATATATATATATATATATATATATATATATATATATATATATATATATATATATATATATATATACAATTATAAATAGTTGTATATTATGTATAAACTTTTTTCATATATATGTATCACTATATATATATATATATATATATATATATATATATATATATATATATATATATATATATATATATGTGTGTGTGTGTGTGTGTATTCATATATACAAAACATGACTGATTTCACAGAGCTTTTTCCCTAATGTTGAATTCCTCTATTGCATGATATGTTTGAAAAAGCAAGCAAGACTCCTTTAACTTAAATGGTGTAGTTGTGCATTGCTCTGACTATAGTGTACAGAGTCCTGAGCTTGAGACCTGCCACAGCTGTCTATTTTTTTGCTGGACAGGACAGAGGCTGATGGAGAAAGAGTGATTGAAGCAGTTTTAAGTGGCTTTAAGTGGATTTGAATAACGCTAAGTGATGCCAAAACATGTTTAGTCAGTTTTGGCTTCACTTAGCAGTGCTTATTCCTACTTACACCCGCACTAACTGTTTTAAAAGAAAAGAAAAAGGTGTTATTTGAAAGTGGTGAAAAAGAGGCATGCAGAGGGAAAAACAATATGAAAGGTAGCTAAGGATGTGCAGGATGGGTGTAGGGAAGGTCCATAGCTGTCCATTTCTTATACAGCAACAACTGTGCATTTGTATAGAATTTGGAGTTGAACTTGGACACTGAAACCCCTGAGAGAGGAGTGAGGACAACAGAAATTTGCTGTAAAGCCAATTGGACTGGATTACATGTGTCCAGTGGACACGTGCGAAATAGACAGCTATGTATGGGGTGATATTTTTTTTGAGACAGATGCCCTTTTCTTTTTTAAAGGTGAGAGTGGGATGTTGGGGAAGGATTGTAGGTACATCTGGGGAGGTAGGTTGGGTAGGGAGACAGACAAGACAGCAGACAAGAAAGGTATATGACACATGAGGGGGGTAAACACCTTTGACAGGGAGGGTGGTTGGAAATCCGAAGCCCATAAGCCCCCAAATGGATACAGTGAGACTGAGATCCCCTTCCATGGGCAGTCACCACTGCACCTTCATGGCCCTGAAGGTGGCTGTGCTGGGGCCTGGTCAGGAGGGACAGCCTGTCCCTCAAGGTGTGCCAGGCAGCCCTCCATCTGGCATAGCCAGTCATCCAAATCTGTTCAGATGATGCTGTGTACCATACTCCAGAACTGAATGTGGGTGACAGGCTCCTGTCTGTGCTCTCTTCCAGGAGGGGGACAGACCCCATCCCCTGAGGTGGTTCCATCCAAAGGTGGTGCAGGAACAATGGACAAAGAAGTCCTGAGTTGGATCCCAGATGTGTTAGGGCCTGGTGCCATGGCCAGATGAGGCAGGACAGGCAGATCCACTGGGATCTGCTTTCCCAAACATGGTATGGTGTTGAGATTTTGCAAAACATGTTGGTTAGTCATTGACAACACATTTCAAGGTTAGTTATAACAGCATGTGTGGGTGTCCCAATTAACCCCATAAAACAGATTTGAAACAATTACATTGCAAACATAACACATGCATAAATGGAACAACAGTATGCACCATAACATCATGCCAGTAACATTGATGGTAACAGGCCACCAACAATGGTATCTGAACAAGATATGTTAACATGCAACCAATAAAATATATGAACAATAATAAAGCACAAGTCCCAACATTAGGTTTGGAGAACAACATACCGTAGTATATGAATAATAATTATTGATGCAGATGAGGGGTGGGTGGAGAGACAAAAAGTCTATTAGCAACTGTTTGTGCTTCCATTTTCCACAACTGTACTGCTCAATACTCTGTGGGTCTACTCTCACTTTACATCTACCTATGGCCCATAGCTTCTGTAGCACAAATATACCTATTAAACTGTCAGCCTGGAATGGTATGGGGCAAACTGTGACAACTCTGGGTATATGACTTGAGGGGGCTTGTACATGCCAGGGTTACATATCTGACACAGAAGGGGTACCCTCAAACTGCTGTTATGTGGCTGTGTTACTGGCATACTTCAACTGGTTTCCTATCTGTGTCCAGGGTTATTGGCAGCAGTGACCACTAGCCATGACAGCATGATAATTGAGAGAAATGTATCAGCAAGTACGCATGTAGTATGTACCTTTCCTGCAGTCATTTGCAGGCATCGGGCGGGCAGTTGAACAGTTGTACACAGTTTTTTAGTATACCCTTCATACAGCTACGACTAACATTTCATTACCTGTAAAACCTGTGGAGAAAATATCTGTTAACACTACCTGACTGTTTTTACATATATTCCTGATTCCATGTGTGTAAATATGCACACATCTTAGTACCACTCCCTGGATTCGAACTGTGTCTGGGTGTGCAAAATAACAACTAAGCTATTCCTCATCACACTGAGCTCCTGGGAAACTACTGTTTCTTGTTTCACTGGTTTGTGCCTATTAGTCTCTTGGTTAGACAGTCTGAACTTGTAATCCTGTGATGCATGCATGACAAACAGTGCACTGTGCATTACTACAATATGGAAAGCAAAGATGACACAGGGCATTTATATTTTGTTTTACAGTTCCATTCTAAGTCTACAACATACCAGAGTAAACACAACAGTTTGTGTTATAGATGTTTATTTCATATCAATATTAGTCAGACAAACTTTATTTATTCAGTTAACACAGTAACAGTATACCTACTAGCAGTACACAATGTACTGCTTCTTATTTATTTGTATAATATACTGCAAAATAGATTTTTACTCACCAGCCTGTTGGCACAGCCTCAGCAGTCTGTCAGCATGGGCTTTGATGTTACTAGTACTCTCTGCTGCAGCTGTAGGAGAGAAAAACAAACATTATACATACCTGTATATCACATCCTCAGGCTAGAATCTGGTACACCTATATCTGTGATAATTACACACTGATGGAGCACGGTTGTCCCTGTCATCTTGGATCCACTGGTCCAAGTGTGTTCCCTTCCTCTGCTTTAGGTCGGCATAATGGTACCGGACCTGCTAATCAGTTCGGGTGATACCAGTAGCATTAGTGAGATCACAAGTGAGACAGGCCCAGGCCTCTGCTTTATATTGTGAGCCTTGGTACTGGCCCTGCAGAAGTGTCTCATCATGGTTACTTATGAGGAGTCCACCCATGACCCTGGACTCCACGATGCCCCAGCGCTGTGCCCTAAAGCACAACCCCTCACCTACATCATCCATGGTTCCTGCACAGGTTGAACTACAACAGGTACTGGCTGTGTTCCCACCTGTGTGGTTTAAATAAGGGCATATTCCAGCCCCTTGCCTTCATTGGTCAATTTTGAAAATGTTGAGCATAGCTTAGCAGTGCGCAAACCCGGTAAGCCAATTTTAGCAATGCTTAAAGGGGAAATTGTTGAGCACTACTTAACAGTGTGCAAATTCATTTAGCTAAGCTGACTGTTGTTTAGCATTCATGTCTATGCATTGCTTAAACCAGCTAAGCATAGCTGAGCACTGCTAATCATTGCTCACTTTTATTTTTTAAAAATATTACAATAATGACTTCATTTAATAAGTGTATATGATTTACTTTACATAACATCTCTCTATGTGCTTTCATTACATTACCAAGGATTGTGACTATATTGTATGGGACACTTGTGTATACATGGGTGGTTTCACATATTATATGCACTCATACTTCCATTTTAGACCAGATACACTACCCTGGTTGACAAACATCACTTACTACATCATTTAAATAATAATAATAATAATAATAATAATTTTAACACTGTTTCCTATATAAAAAATAAAGTGCCTGTCTTGGTATTCAAACCATGAAGACTTGCATACAAAGCCACGACTTTAACCACTATGCTATCCCAGCACAAGGACTCTAGCTGTATATTTTTATTTATCTCCTTTGGGGTGTTTAAGCAATGCTGGGCAAAGGGCCAACACATGCACTCCCACTCAGCTATGCTTAAAAATATCTTAGTATGAAAAAATATATATTTTTCTTTATTTATGGCCTTGTACAGCTTTGTTACACTAGGAGGTTGACAGGTATGTGAGACAGGCATCTGGGCATTCTGCAAACACCTGTACAGTTAAGAGTTTTGCCTGTATGGCACTTTCAGATGGCAGACATTTGTGTTTCAGTCTTCATACCCTTCAGGAGGTCCGTGCTAATGTAAACATTTTATTCTATCAGCTTTTGGGTTTGTCAGTGCAATATTTAAAATGTGTCCCTATTTTTGTGGCTTTGTCCCCCCATTATGTATGGCTTTATACTGCTTTATTGCTCTAGGAGGGTAAGAAGTATGTGAGGCAGACATCTGGGCATTTTGCAGACACCTGTACAGTTAATGGCCATGGCCATATGGCGCTTTCACATGGCAGACAGTTGTGTTTCAGTCTTCATACCCTGCAGGAAGTCCATGCTACTGCAAACCATTTATCCTATCAACTTTCAGGTTTGTCAGAGCAATATTTAAAATGCGTCCTTATTTTTGTGGCTTTGGCCCCCCATTATTTATGACTTTGTACTGCTTTATTGCTCTAGGAGGGTGAGAAGTATTTAAGGCAGGCATCTGAGCACTCTGCAGACACCTGTACAGTTAATGGCTATGGCTGTATGGTGCTTTCACATGGCAGACATTTGTGTTTCAGTCTTCATACCCTGCATGAAGTCCGTGTTACTGCAAACCTTTTATTCTATCAGCTTTCAGGTTTGTCAGTACAATATTTAAAATGTGTCCCTATTTTTGTGGCTTTGTCCCACCATTAATTATGGCTTTGTACTGCTTTATTGCTCTAGGAGGGTGAGAATTATGTGAGGCAGGCATCTGGGCATTTTGCAGACACCTGGATAGTTAATGGCTATGGCCTTACAGCACTTTCACATGGCAGAGATTTGTGTTTCAGTCTTCATACCCTGCAGGAAGTCTGTGCTACTGCAAACCTTTTATTCTATCAGCTTTCGGGTTTGTCAGTACAATATTTGAAATGTGTTCCTATTTTTTTGGCTTTGTCCCCCCATTATTTATGGCTTTATACTGCTTTATTGTTCTAGGAGGGTGAGAAGTATGTGAGGCAGGCATCTGGGCATTCTGCAGACACTTGTACAGTTAACGGCTATAGCCGTTTGACACTTTTACAATGCAGGGGTTGTGTGGTAGAACCTGTCACACACCCCCTGCATTGTTTGTTGTTCCCCTATCTATTTCCGTGTCTGCAGACACTGAAATATTAAATTTTATTTCATTTCAGTGTCTGTGGACACTGAAATGCTTTTCAAAAGTGCTGTATGGCACTTTCTGAGTGCAGGGGAAGTGTTGGATGTGCGTGCACTACCTAAACACACCCCTGCACTCAGTACTCTTCGTGTCCATTTAGCCTTAGCAACAGTGCACCTTCATGAATATGCAAGGCGTGCTGCTGTTAATGCTAATGCTAAATGGACATTGCTCACTCCATGCAGGAGTAGCACTATTCCTGCATGGAGTTTATTGAATCCCGGGGATAGTGTGTTTGACTAGTAAAGTATCAGAGGAAATCATGACACTACAGGAAAATGTAATTAAGGGCACATAGGATGCCAGACAAAAGGTAAAGGACTTAAAAGAAAAAGCTGATGTGTTGCTGCAACATAAAGTAGTCTAGGTTTGAAGAGACTTACAGCTGAGAAGTTTTGAAAAGACACGTGTGAATCAAAAGTCTTTGGCCTTAAGGCCAAAAAAATCAGTATAACAATATAATCTTCTGTACATATAGGGTTTCCAAAACTAGGAGAAATACTACAGACCACTGTAAGAGTCCTAGAAAGCTTTGCTAAGTATTACAAGTTATTGTATTCAGATGACCCCCATCAGGAATGGGAAAGGCAAGACTTAATTGACTACTTAGGCCCACTCCCTTCACTAAGACTAGTTCAATATCAGGCATATTTCTTAATGGCAGAGATCACACAAGTTGGTTTGTTAGGCATAGGGTAAGTCACTGGGTTTGGCTGGACTGCAGGCTTATATTTGGGAGAAGAACGTATTTGCACAGAATGTTGTTAAATTAATTAACCACATACTCAGTACTGGTAAACTTCCAAGCTCAAGGGAAAACTCCATTGCTGGCTGGTTTATGCAAGCCTATCAACATCCTTAACCATTATTACAAATTATTCATGTCATTACCATCAAAGACAGTCTCAAAACTGGTTTCACAGTTAATATACTTAGATCAAGTTGGATTCATCCTAGGGCATATAATGTTGATAACCTGTTCATAATGGAATTCATTACTGAGGATACTGATAGATTGAATAAGGTCTTTCTCTTAGGGAGTTTGGAAGTGAAGAAAGCCTTTGACCATGTCAGTTGAAAATATTTGTAGGAAGTACTCATTCATATGGGACATTGCAAGGAATTATTGACCTGATCCCATTGTCAGTTTTGACAGATCCAGGAACATAAAAGAGACAAGTTTACCTTCATTCCTAAGTTGCTGTATTGTATTGTATTGTATTGTGAAAGGAAAGTGGTGCTGTGGTGGTATTATGACTCAATTTATTGGAGACACTACGTATATTTAAATTACAGAGCTTAAGGTCCATGGGATCAGTGGTGTGTGTTATATGTTATGAGTTGCTTGGGGGTGATGGGTTGGTTGATATTTGCTTGGAGTGTGCTGTGATTAGGCTGTATGTCCAACAAACAAATGGACTCTGAAAACGCTGGTTAAAATATACGTTTAATAATAACCACAAAAAATACATTTAATAATAACCACAAAGCTTTCAGAAAGCTTTGTGGTTACTATTAAAAGTATATTTTTGTGGTTATTATTAAAAATATATTTTTAGCCAGCTTTTTCAGAGTCTGTTTGTTGGATATTGTGTGTTTTGGTACGTTGATTCTGATTTAAAGTGATTTTTATCCAGTTCTGTTGTGGATTAGGCTGTATGTCACCATATAAGGTTAAGAAAGTACTTGAGATACAGGTTTATAAGAAGAAAGGGGGGTTCATTTTCTGTGGTACTAGATACTTTTTCTAAGATATGTAGTTAGGATTAGATAGCAATGTGATTTACTTCATGTAAATTTATTGTTTGAGAACTATTAGTATTTAAAGATTTTTAAGACTGTAACTTTATAGTTATAGTGGGAGGAAGGTAGGTTACTAAACTGTGGCCTATGTTTCAGGTTAATCCAGAAAGTTATATTACTAAAAAGTAGTACTATATGTAGGAAATTATAGGGGGTTAAATATGAAATGATGGGTACTGAATTTAGGAACAGTTGACGGCGAATGTTTTTGTGACACAGTTTTATACCAGCTTTTTATACACCTTTTCACTAGATTCCCCAAAAATCAAAGAGGTTATTAATAAAAATTGGGATATAATAAAAAACGACCGTAATTTAATGAGCCTCTTGGGTGATTCCCCTAAGATTACATATAGGAGGGGTAAAAACTTAAAATGCTTATTGGAAAAGACTAAGAAAAAGGTGTATACTAATAGACCACATGGTATGTTTAAATGTGGTTCTTATGCCCAGTGCAAGCATATAAAAGTAGGCAACCATTTTTCTATTAACAACAAGAACTATAAAGTGAATAATCATTATAATTGTGACACTAAAGTTGTCACATATGCAGCACTGTGTAATTATTGTAAAGAATTCTATATCAGTAAAACCGAACGTAAATTAAAAGCTAGAATATATGAACATCAGTATGCTATTAACAAGAAAGATCTTAACAATGCTTTAGCTAGACATATAATGGAATGCGAAGGGCACAATTTTAGTTTTACCATATTACATAGGAGGGAACTAGATGTAAGAGGAGGTCCATGGCAAATCCAGCTCGAAATGGATGAATTATTCTGGCAGATTCGCACAAGAGCACATACCTTTCCTGGTTTGAATGATGCCATATCCATAAAATGTGTTTTGAAATGGCTTTCCCTTAATAGGTAATTCTCATCCTGAAATTATGTATTAATTTTTGTGTGGGCACATACTCTTATGTATATTTTCTATTGAACGTATTTTTATAAACTAAACATGGTATTAACATGTTTTTTGTCGTTCAAATGAATTTTTATAATGGGTGAGAATGTTTCAAGTTTTTTGTAAACATGCATGCATGATTATACATAATATCAGAAAGTTTTTGATTGGTTCGAAAACATTTTCCTAGGCTTGCACAGGCTTCTTTACTTATGTGCAATGTGACGTGATTTTAAAATATCTAGGGTTTTGTCATTATTTATTCAACGCTAATAACAGCATTACTATTTCGTGTAATGTTCTGAATGCATTCTTCTAAGCTTTTACAGAATTCTGTATTTTCATATAGCGAGACGTGATTTCAAAATATTTAGGGTCTCGCTATTATGTACTTAACGCTAAAGATAACATAATTATTTAGCGCAATGTTTTAGTTCAAGGAATTTTTCCTAGTATTTTTTAGAATAATGGCCTTCCTTTAGTATATTCAAAAATGTTAATTTGTTTTCATTAGGGAGGAATTATTTATTTTCTGGTTATATTCACAGGACTTACTTTGAGTGATGGTTTTCTGTGTTTTTATTTCATGAAAACAATAACTTTAACATTATTTTAAATAATACCTTTAAGGTTGTCAAGATATTTGATAAGTAACAAATGCACTTGAACATCATTGGTCATTTTTAAATGATAATCTTACATAATTGACTGTTTACTTCTTCTTGCTGTTTGTCTGATGAAGGCGGGATATTGTATTCTGCCGAAAGCGCTTACTTTTTATTTGGTGCAATAAATATACGTTTGGATTTAGAAGCTCTGCTCTTATTGTGTTCCAGTTTCGCTTTTTCATTAGTTTAAAATTTAAGTCTACAAGATGATATAGAGGATTAGGATTAGTTTTCCAACCATAACCCATTTATGTGTCTGAGACATGGATGCTAAGAAATTCACCTTGAGCCAAGAAAAAAGAAGCTTAAGAGAGGAGTTTTGAAATCAATGTTGAGAACACATGACAAGTACTTATGGTCAGACAAATCAGATTATAATTGAGTGTAGTTCATGGAGCTTCTGCTGCTCTGATGCAATACTAGTTACAGAGAAAAAACTATACTAGCATAAAGTGTTTTGCAACTTTGAAAGCTGTAAAATGCAGCACTTTTACACAGTCAGCAGCTAGAAGCTAAATGTACCACTGGTACTGACAGCTTTAAAGGCTGTTAAATACTTTAGTGCACTTTTCTGTGACAACTTGAAGTGTTTTACTGCTTTTAAAGCTGTCACCAATTCCAGCTGCTGTCCCACAGTGGATGATGCATGCTTTAGCATGAGACTGGAGCATAACACTTCTGAAAGTGCATAATAAAACCTGTCATGTATTTAACATCAGCAAAGTACATAACAAGGTTGTCTTTTTCATGATTTCGGAATGTAATTCATAGGTTTATAGCTGTGTACTAGGCTAATGGCCCTGTAGCCTTTACAAGCCTAGCCCATAGGATTATCCTGGCATCATGTCAGCCGACCATAGTTCCCAGTGCTTCTGTCAAGTAAAACCACTCGAGTGATCCCTGGGGTGAATTTTCTATTTCCCATCCACTCATCAAGATTTCTCTTGAAGAGGTCCAGTGAGGTGCTCTGCTTGACATGTATGGGAAGTCTATTCCATAGCATGGGCAGTCTCTGGGTTATGAACCTGTCCCTCCAGCATGTTCTTTTGATTGTGCTAATGAGGTTGATGTCTCTGGAGGGTGTGGTGCGGAGGGATTGGGATTTCTTTAGAAGTAGCATTTCTAACAGAGCTGTGTCAGACATGGCTTTGTAAGTCAAGCAGAGATCTCCTCTAAGTAGACGATATGAGACAAAGAATAGTTGGAGTTTTTTTATTCTGTCCATATAGGACAAATGTTTAAGGCCTAGGATCCTCTTTGTGAGGTACTTCCGCAGCCTCTCCAGTTGTTGCAGGTGTTTAGTGAGGTACATGCCAAATGAGGCATTATACTCAATGATTAGCCTTATGAGGGAAGAGTAGAGGGAAACAATAACCTCTTTCTTTCTGGATGCAAAACCCTTAGTAATGAGATGTACCACATAGAAGGACTTTCTGATCACAGTGGCAATGTGGTGGTCAAAATAGAGGTTGCTGTCAACCTGTGTTCCCAGGTCTCTTAAAACACCTTCTGTGTTCAGTGGACTACCATCGATGTGGTAATTCACGGAAACCGGGTTTTTCCCAAAGGGGATGACAACACATTCTTGGCACAGAGCTTAAGGCCATGGTTCTGACACCAGTCATTGATCTCAGTGAGGCCTTTCTGTAGGATGTCAACATCACTCAGGGAGTTAATAATAGCTCCCAACTTGCAATCGTCTGTGAACTTTGTCAGCCAGAGTCCCTTTGTGTTGGCCTGGACTTCAAAGAAGTAGATACCAAACAGGAGAGGGCCCAGGACCAAACCCTGTGGGACTCCACTCGTGACTGGTCGGCAGTCTGTCTTGGAGTCAGCTACTTTCACACTGTGGGTTCTATCTGTGAGCCAGTTTGCAACCCACCTAGGTATATAGGGGTTGATGCCTTGCGTAGTGAGTTTTTCTATGATTCCTGAGTAGGGAATGGTACCAAAGGCCTTGGCCAGATCATGCTTTATTTATAGCAAATAAGTTCTGGTCATATTCATTCTGTCTCTTATAAAAATATGTATTTTACAAAGAAATTACTATGGAGCAGTCTAAGTATTGCCATTCAGTTTAGGAAAAGGAAATGCGTGACTTTCTCTTACCAAAATAAATTATTTTGTATATACTGCAAACCAGTCGCTGTTAATATATACTGCTGTGCACTATATGATGTAATACACCAGTATTTAATGGTTTTCTTGTGCAGTTGTAGCATCATCCTGCTCTGTACGCTTCTTAGCGAACAGGGTTTCACAACCATTTCATCTAACTTCAAATGAAATATTTAAACAAATATCTGCTAGCCATTTACCATTGAGTGAGCTCTCAAAGTGGGTATTCAATGGATGGGAACATCTAGCCAAGTCCCTTATTCCTGGATGGGGTCTGGGAGTAAAAAAAGGTATGTTGTACTTTTAGGAATGAGGACATAACACTCATGAGTGACTCACCTAGTGGGCTGAGCAGCGTGAGGATCAGAATATCTAGTCTCTGCCCCCACCACCCCTACTGAGAGGTCCACTGCACAGTAGCCATTTCTTGGATACTGAAATCTGTAGCGGGGGTGCTTGTAGATTACCTCACAGTACTGACAATGGATCACTGAACTCTGCCTTATGTCTTGAGGGAACCTTGTTGCATGTTTTGCGTTACCCTTGCTGGGCTTGGCACAAGTACTAGCAGGAAAAAAAGTATCCACATAAACACTGTTTTGTATCGTATCAGCAGCATAATGTCAGTCAAGCATATCAACAACACTGAAAGCACTGTCAGGGATAACATTTCTGTATGAATTTTTCATAGATGTTCATTAAATTGTTGATCCTTTCAATCCAGTGAATGGATTAGGTCACCAAGACTCCACCATCTCTACAGCAACCTGTTTTTTTCAGATAGGGATACTGCCAGGTATAAAACTTGTAAGTGTGATTAGGGGAATCTTTCTGACACTAAAGCTCCTGAAGAAGATAAATTAACAAAATAGACAATTAGGGTGCTATGTCAAATAGTTGTATCTGCTCAACAACATTCTCTTTTGAGGTTAGAATGACCAGAGGTGTCTTACTGCCTTCTTCATGGAAAAAAGACAAAGCATGGGGACTCCAGGCGATTACTAAATGAATTCATGAATGGTTTAGCTTTCTCATGACAGGACTGCATTATATATGTCACACGCAAATGACTCCAAATTCATGTTTCAATTTAAAAAATACATTAGGTGGTGATGGCTCACTCGGAAATGGTATACTATCAGGTAACAGGAGTGGGAGGGAATTTGTTAAAATATATTTTTCTTACTAGCTCTTTCTTATTTATAGATTTTTTATCTATAATTTCTTCAGTGTGCTGAATGAGAACCACCCAACAGACCTCTCAACTGTCCCTGTTTTGGAGGAATGTTCCTATTTTCAGGCATGATTACCCCTGCACAGGATGTCCCTATTTTTATTTATTTATTTATTTATGCATTTATTGACATTTGATTACTGGCAAAGTCTGACTGAGTAGGAGCCCATTTTCAGTGGAGGCCTGAGGAGAAAAGCCCCAAAGTATTACAAAACATTTTAAAATTAGTAATTTTACAGTCTTTAAAAATAATACAATGGATACAGTTTGAATAATTATATCAAATTAGACATAATATGAAAATGTTGGTTAAGAATAGATAAATTTTATATGACAATGATTTAACAGTTAGATAAATGTTAGCCAGTTTATAGAGAAATTAAAGGTAAATTAGTATAATACAAAATAGGAATTGCAATATGAAGTCAGAGAAAGGCAGGCATGTGGTATATTTACAGAGAAAGCCAGTGAAGATAAATGTTTGAATATTCAAGTTAGATTTACCTTTTCACACAATTTTCTGAATTCCTCATCATCATCTGTGATTTTTGAAGGTGTCTAGTACACAGATAACCACACATGAACATCATACACATACTACTAACACCAATAATTTAAAGAGAGAGGACTCACATCTTACATCTCTCTTTTCCAGAAGCAAAATGAATGACATTATGGTAGAATTTTGCAGTATGCTCATTAAAGTCTACACATTTTACATTGTATCTTTCAAATGTGTTTATATTTTTTCATCAGTTTTGTTACTCTCTGTTTTTTAAACATCTGTTTTTGAGTAGTATCTGACATTCCTACTGGAAGTGGGAAAAAGTCCATGCGCTATTTGGTATTCACAATTTATTTTTATTTGTAACTGGAAGAACTTACTTTTTAAGGGCCTTTGTTCCTATTTTCAATGTCTGTAAGTTGAGAAGTATGCTTCCCTGTGAACCCTACACCTGGGCCTGATACAAAGTCTAAGATTGCAGCAACACTATCAGAAAACATTCTACATCTTCACAGTTTGTATTATACTGCAGCTTCTCATCAAAGTGGTAATGGCTGCCGGTTCCCCTGCCATACCAATAACAAGGAGTCTTGTATAATAATTCCTGATGTCTAGTGTTTCCTCCACCCCCAATCCCCATACTGCTTAAGTGCTGTTAAGGCATAAGTCTGCTGTAGTAATCATTGGTGTCTAGTGTTCCCCCACTAAATTTAGTGAATTCTGCTCACCGGTCTAGGGCTATGTGGAGGTTTGATAGCCACTGCAACATGCACACACACACACAAACACACACACACACACACACACACACACACACACAAATATTCGCACACCACACTCACACACACACACACACACACACACATACACACACAAATATTTGCACGCCACACACAGACTGCGGTGGTGGTGCTTCGGTAGCATTGTCGCCTCACAGTTAAACGTTGCCCGTTCGATTCTCAGTTAGAGCGTCTTCTGTGTGGTGACATGCATGAATGGGCATTCCTTCGTTGAAGGTTGTGCGTTAGGCCCGGCAAGCCAGCACGTAAAAATCTACTGCCAATCATTAGCGGACCGGAGTTCCGCTATGGCGACCCCTAACCTGGAAAAGCTGAAAGACATACACACACACACACACACACACACACACACACACACACACACACACACACACTCACATACACAATTCATTGGCTTAGTTTTGTTTTCTAATTGCTCAGTCCTGTCGTTAACACAGTCCCCTGACCTCAGAGAAATACATTCCCAGTTATATTCTTAAATGTTCAACTATTTCATCTTTTCTGAAAGGTTTAGTGTTATATATGTATCCATATGAATCTTATTAGCTGAACTGTATTCTGAATAATCTTTACTTTCATTTACTATAACTATACCTTTGTGGGTGATATTTCACATCAGGATTGCCAACTTTTGCTTTGTTTTTGCCTCTTTTAGAGGTTAGTAACAACTTTGAATTTTGCTTTGGGGTGGAATTTCAAAAGACTTCCTCTCATTATAAGTGAGTATCTTTAGTGTCATGCTTTTTAACAGAGCAGTATCACATTGGATTACCTCACTTGTCCTAAGAACGTATCTTTTAGCATCCCATCTTTAATCTCCTTGGGTTCACTCTGTTATGGAACTTTTTTATTGGCTGGTGCATTTGTAGGTGCAGTTGTGCTGTCTAAATATGATTTACATGTCTGCCTACACAAATTAAGTCACTGAGTAAAATAGTATTTGGCATAATTTTCACTTTAATATGGTCCCTGATTTCTACCTGTGAGTATAACTTAATTAATACTATCTCGTGTTTCCTTTCTGGGACAAACTAAAGACTATATCTTATTGCCTTAGCCTACACTGGAAGCATCCTTTACTACCTGTCCTTGATTGACCTGTTTAATTTACCACACACTTTATTTTTTAGATTAAATCATTCACTTACCCAGCTGCTGTGTGCTCCACATGTAAAACCTATCATAATTTCCTGCCCTGCTTCTTGTGACCACAGAAACTTGTCTTATCTCTCTGCTCGCACATACACCAGTACTAGGTAACAGTGGTATTTTCTGAATTTTCTCCACTACACTGTAAAGCAACATTATCAGAATTCTGAAAGTGAATTATTGTTTAGAGTGAACTTTTTTTGAGTGGACGTACAATGCTTCACTGTTCCCTGTCCAACTATCTTATTACAAAATCAGTTTTTGCTACTGGCATCATCTTTGCTGAACACTGAAGCATTTAATTGAAAGCTGGGCTGATTGGCTCTGATATGTTAAGAAAGCTGCTATCATTGTGTCTGGCTGAGTGGATTTGTTTCCAAAGAAGATCTGTGCAAAATTTATAGTTTGGCACAAGACTTGTTGGCTGTCCACAGAATATATTCAAGATTTGTTTCCTGGTTCCCCTTACTAATATTGCTACTTGTATTTCTTCACTGCTCAGAGGTAGGGGATGGGTGTCTCATCTCACATTCCAGTACCGCATGTGTACATTCCAGAGAGATATGCTTTAGTGGCTCATATGTTTACTGGCCTACTGGACACTGGACTGCATTCCTAAATACATATCAGATAACTTGTTTGTCTCATGCTCAGTACCTTTAACTAAGTTCTGTTAGTTGCACATTATTTTCTGTTTTATCTGTAAAGAAGGGGATAGAGGATGTGGCTTAATAGCAGAGCATGTGACACTGTTTTGGCTTAATGTCATAGCCACTTGAAGCATTGTTACTCTGAAGTTACTGTTTCAAATATATAATTAGAGCTATGGTGGATGATGCTGATTTTTTAACATATTATTTATACTACCCAAGTCTGGCTATAATGCATTAATAAGATCTGCAGGATTTTATACGCATTTTATACTGCACCTGGTATGCTATGTTTATTATGTGCCTCACTATTTAGCAAGGTTGGAAGAACATTCATGACTTTTATTTACTTCATGCTTTATATCTGAATAGTATCTCTGTTTGTGTCAGCAATAATACACAGCCTCAGTGTAAGAATCCCTCTCTTTTTGTCAGTGTTTCCAGTGACTAAGTTAGTTATCCTTCCACAAAGCTCAGTCACTTCTGCTAATATTCATTCCCTGTGAGCCTAGTGGCCATGTATCAAATTTTTAAGAACTTTTATTAATATGTCTCTGGCATTATTGCCCAGTTTGTGGGCTTGGATTGCTACTTATTTAACCACTGATTACACAGTACTATATTGCTTAATGAGCTTTTGCTATAATTTAACTTAGCCCTTTATTAGGCATGTTTATTCATTTGGAGCAGCTGGATTTGACATACACGTATAGTCTACTGCAGTGCTGACTCTAGCCATTATTTACTATGTAGGTAGCCATTGTGGGTCGGTGACACTTTATCTTGGCTTGTGGACAGACACTGTGAACATGGGGTAACGCAACTGTAGTCCTAAATTTTCTATTCTACTTGACAAATTAAGACTATGTTCTTTTTACCCAACTGATGGACAGGCATGCTTTCATGGACATTCATGCTTCTGTAGGCTTGTACTGAATGATATTATATACTGTTTGACCTCTTTGTGGCATTTATTTATTTATTTATTTATTTATTTATTTATTTATTTATTTATCTGTGTGTTTGTTTGTTTGTTTGCTTGTTAATGAGGTAGCCCCACTAGACACAAGTGCTGCTTTTAAGGGATGACTGGGGAGTTGTTCATACTGTGGTCCAGAAGATAACTACCCTGATTCCTTAGGCATAGATGGTCACTAAGATAACTCTGTTAATTCTTTGGAGTCCGTCTTCTTTGTGCTTGTTAAATGTGCCCTTCATAGCTATTGGACTAGAGTAGTTATAATTAATTGGCCTTTCTTTATCACCTTTAATGTCAATTTCCAGGCTCTAGTCAAGCCATTATTTGCTGTTTGCTGGACTTACTTCTAGAACTCCATCCTAGTTGCCTTCTCAGACTTTCTGTTGAATCCTTCCAGTCATGTCAGAGGCATCATTTTGTCAGATAGCACAGTGAGATGTCAGAGGTAGTTTAGAGTAATGCACCATGAACACTTTGATCTGACAGCTGCTTTGGTAACCAGTCACCATTACAGGGTAAAATGGATCACAGGTTTGATTTCTGTTCTGTGTGACATGTCCTGGCTCCTATTTGGTCACATCAGATAGGCGTCCAGGAACAGAGCACCTCTGTTCTCTCTAAAGATACTGTATTCTATGTCTGAAATAAGCAAGGAATTATTTTGGATTTCTTTTTTGATTGATCATGGAAATCTAGCTGGATAGATATTTTGCAACTAATTTGGTAGCTGCAGTACTTCCTCATTTTTTACAGTTCAGTGGCCCAGGATGGACAGAATCAGGTGTGAGGTGGCAATCTGTTTTTGGCCTCAGCTGCACCTAACCAAGATTCAAAGCAGGAGCACAAACTAATTGGAGTGTGTTTTGTGAGCAGGACTACTCTCCATCTAGTAGTCTAAGAATATTATTTTAAGAGCTTACAGAATTTGTCATTAATTCAGTGTTAGGATCACTAGACTAGCTATGTTTAGGTAACTTTAGCTTCTAGGTCAATAAAATGGTTCAGGAATCCTTTTCTATTATGAAGGAATTCAATTTCACTCGGCTTTGCTCAAGCTATTATCTCTGTAACCCATTTCTTAGGATATATCCTAGCTTGGAATGACCACCTCTGGCACATTTGATGGTACTAGTCTGCTTAAACCACTTTGTGTAGTTCAGAGGGAATTTATCCCAGTTGCGGCCTCCCAGTCTTGAAGTGGGGGGAATACATGGAAATGAGTTGTATAATTCCTATTGAATTTGTTCTGCTTTACAATGCCCAATGCAAGTGGGCCAGCTGGATTTCTCATTACATATAATAAAGCTTTGAGATCCACCCCACATTTGCTTGACCCACCTCATATATGTCCTGTTCATCTGACTCTTTATGAGTTCTGGATTTATGCCAAGCTCCTCAAGTTTAGGAGATCATGGTAGAAGCCTAAACAAAAATGGTAAAGCAGCCTTGGAGATCATAAGCATAGTCTTGGTGAATGTTATGCTTTCTTTCAAGTGGAGATCTCACATAAAAAGACACCAATCCTGTCTAAGGAAATCCCCACTGCACTGAACTGACTGGCCATGCTTTTCTGGATGGTCAACAAACTGTGTAATTCAGCCTCTAAAGTACTTTTCTTAGATAACTGGGATTTGGCCACACCCTTCTTTACAGCTAAGCTAGAATCTTCAAGGTTGATTTTTTTAACAACTTTACTGTATTATCACTTAAGACATAGGCAAACATACATTTATATAAAACAAAACAAACCTACTAACACATTCCCAGTTACAACCATTATACATTAAATATATTCTTTTAATAATTATCATCAGCCAAACATTATATAAATTGTTCAGTTCCCACCATCCCTTAAACCTCACTCCTCTTTCAAAACATTCTGCATGAATTGTTCCAACAATTTCCATTTTTCTATGTAATTTGCCCTTAACCTTTTCTGAAGATCCCACTTCCAGTTCTTTTATCTCTGTTAAAATATTCAAGTACTTTAAATGGAGTTGGTTTAGACTTTGATTTCCATTTTCTAGTAGTTGTTTTTTGGCAGCCACCAGAATTAAATTTAACAAAGCCTTACTATCTCTAGGCAATTCAAATCATGTATCCCAGCTCAAAAAATTATTTTCTTGGTTACACCCATTTTCTCACTCAATATTTCTGATGGAGTACTCTGTAGGGAATTTTTAAAGTCTGCCAACTCATTACTCTCCCAAGACATATAGTCTCAGTTATACCTTTCTTCTCCATCACACCCTCAAATTTGCCATCTACCTGAAGAAAAAATCCTGTCTTGTCTGTTTAGGATATAAAAATACCTCTTCAAACACTTCCAAACAAAAATCCAAAATCTTCTAGACTTTGCTGCATATTTGGTAGCTTTATATATGTCCTCTCATTGTTTCCTTATGAATTGCTTATGCAGTATTTTCTAATTTCCTCTGATTGGTTTCAATGGTTATTTAAGCAATAACCCACACCTGGGTGTGGGTAATGTTGGATTTACCCACGGTTGGTGTGGTTTGGTCACACCCAGAAGTGGGTTATTGCTATTATACAATGACATTATTTAAGAAAAAAAATACTTACTTTTATTAAATAATGGCATTGTATAATGCCTCCGTGCTGCTCTTCTGGTATCCTGGAACAGTTCTGATGTACTGCACATGCGTATGCTTACTCAGTACATCAGAGCTGTGTGTAGAGGAAGCAACTGAGAAAGGAAGATCTCCATTGCTTTTTTAAAGTTGTCTCGCTATGTTAAACGAGTTTAACATAGCGAGACAGCTTTAGAAAAAGCAACAGAGAAAGGAAGATCTCCGTTGCTTTTTTTTTTTAAGATATCTCGCTATGTTAAATAAGTTTAACATAGCGGGATTACAGCAACAGAGCTCTTCTGTTCTCCATTGCTGCCTAACACAAAAAAAAGTAAAGGATTATACTAGTGGAAAATGTCCGGGCAACCGGACCTTTTTCCATTAGTATAAGTCGGATTTACACGGGCACGCTGACCAATCAGCATGCACGTTTTGGAATATTAATGGGGGAGTCATTGTATAATGTGCAATATATTATATGCCCTACTAATTAGCCCTTTTTTTATTAGCAGGTTCTGTTTTAAATACAACTAAAAACTCTACCAGAGTATGTATTTGACTTAGGATTGCCCTATGTCTTTTTGTTTTTGCCTATACTCCGATATCAATCCCTGATAGGGAAGGCAGTCTGAAATCTGCAGTCCAAATGTCTTCTTGGACTCTTCCCATTCTATTAATTTTACCTTTCTAGTTATTTGCTCCCAATACCTTGTTTCTTTTGCCAGTTTTTCTCCAAAAATTCCAGCCCCTCTTGCCTATTCTTTGTACCGCTAATTGCAGTCATCCCTATTGGCAACAGTTCCTTTCTCCATTCTCATGTTGGCTTAAGATCTTAGAATACTTTCTGCTATTTTATGAATATAATATTTTTTCTCCCTTTTTTAATTTCTCTATATCTTTTGGGCTTCTAATGCCATGACTGGAACGGACCCCATTCCTAAGTCAAAGTATGATTAAAGTACATGAAATTAATATTGTTTCAATGTTTGATGTCAGCCAGAAGTGCTCTTAGCAGCACCTGCATTGTGCCCAGTAATGACTCCTTCTGCAATTCGTACAGAGTTACATACATTGGTAACATATCTAAATATGATTGTAGATTCTTTTTTATAAGACCCATTACTCCTACTACTATTGGAACTGTCTGGGCATCTTTCTTCCACATTGCTCTAATTTCTGCCTGCAAATGTTGATATTTTATGACTTTGTGTTATTCTGTATGCAAGAAACTGTAGTCACTGGATGTAGCTATTTCAATTTTCAATGCTACTTTTGTCTTCTTTTCATGGACCACTATAGCTGATTTTCTTGCATCTATCTTTTGAACTGTTGGTAATGGATGATCCCATGTGATGTAGACTTCATCATTTTCTATGATGCTTTCTGGCTCGTGTTTCCAGTGTTTTTCAGCTACTTCAATATTATAATGTTTGCACAATCCACAGTGCAACAGTTTTGCCATATTATTATGCCTTTCTGTATACAGTGCTTCTGCTATTAGTATGTCACAATCAGCAGCAAGCTGTGCAACTGTTTCCAATTCTGTCTTACAAAACCTATGTTTGTCTGTTTCTCCCACATGTTCAGTGGACTTTGTAAACCAATGTGTATGTAGCCCACAGTCTTGGGCCCCCCAATATTAACCTTTCATCTTTTGATTCAAATTCACCTGTCCTTAACCATTCCTGCATTCAATCTTCATCAACATGAGGTTCTTCCAGGAGTTTTCTATACTTGCAACTATATTTATGCATTTTCCACATTTTTGCCTTCTCAACTGATCCTTCACCTTATATTCTTTTTTTGGCACATTCAGTTGCTGCCCAATTTTTATCTACTTCTGGTTTGATTTCCATTCCCGCTTGATACCGATATGCTTCTGCTAGACTAAGAAGCGAAGTCATCTTAGATTTATTCTCCTCATGTTTCAAAACTTTCACTATGTTTGGGTCTTGTGAGATCAGCAGATATGTATGCAGTCCCATGAATGTAAATCTATACATGTGATCAATTTCAAGGAAGCCTATACTTCCTTCGGAATGGGGAATATATAATCTTGGTATGTGCTGATTTTTATAAATCATTTAATGAGCATGAAACATCCTTCTTTTTGCCTGTCTAATCTATCCAACAACTTTTGGGGCCAGTCAGTCACTCCCAAACTGTAAGTTAGGACAGGAAGAGCAAATTGGTTTATAGCTTGAATTTTGTTCCTAGATGTATATGCTGTTTTCAGGATTAATTTAAGTCTTCTAAAGTATCCCTTACTAAGTTTTATTCAGATTTGTTCATGTTTTATTGTTGAGCCTTCATCAAGTCCCAAATATTTATACACTCCCTCCTGCTCAAGTTCTTTTATACCACATTCTTGTCCCAAACTGATGTTTTCTTAGTGCTGCAGCTTTCCTGCTTTAAGGGTTGCTTTTGCACATTTATTAAGACCAAATGACATTCTTATATCATCAGCAAACGTTTTGACTACATGCAGTTGTGCTTTCAGTTCCTCATCTGATGAACTATACAGTTCTAAATCATCGACAAACAGATGATAAGAATTCTTTACACTTTGGTGCTTTCTGTGAGCCAAATTATAGCCATGACCTAATCTGTTAAGCAGACAGCTTAATGGCTTAAGGACAAGGAAAAAGAGCAATGGTGACAGAGAATCACCCAAGAATGTCCCCCTTTGGATTTTTAACCCTGGACCAATAATTTATTTATTTATTTATTTATTTATTTATTTATTTATTTTATTTTATTTTATTTTATTTTATTTACATATGTTTACCGGGAAATTCTGACTGGACACAGGTCCTTTTTCAGCGAATGCCCGGGGAGAAAAGCTCCACATCATGTACACGATAAATAGAGATACAAAGTTGCAGCAATAGTAAACAACATTACAGGTTGTTGGCTTTAATACAATAACAAGATATTGATTATCAACAGTATATACAGTAAATGTTGCAAGTTAAGATTCTTGTCGTTTATAATATTAGTAACAAAGTTGTCAGACAAGATTTTAAAGTATGTAAAGACAACTAGCTAATTCTGACTGTGGTTAGTAGTGACGGTAGTATAGTTGGGTTAAGAGTCTAGGTGGGGGGGGGTAAGGGGAGGTGTTAGTTTGGATTAGAACAAGGACAAAGCCAGTGCAAATTTAAGTGGAATTTGAGGGCAGTCTTGAAAAGGCTGCTGGAAGGTAGAGTAGTTGTAGAGGGTGGAAGATTGTTCCAAAGTTTAGATATGGTACATGAAAATATGTCTTCTCCTGCTGAGTTTTTGAGTTTAATAACAGTGAGTTGATATTTGTTGCTTGATCTTAGGGGCTTAGTAGAGTGATGGGGTTGGAGAAGGGTTTGAAGGGAAGGGATGTTAAGGGGGTGGTTAATAAGTTTATGAGCGAGGATGAGTTGATTAAAGTGAAGGGGTTGTGGGAGTTCTAGCCAGTTTAGTTCTTTAAGTGAAATATAATGATGGCTGTGGTAGGAGGTTCCCATGGCAAATTTAGCAATTTTGTTGTAACAAGCATCCAGCTTGTGTAGGTCTGTCTATCTATTGTTGGTAAGTATGGGGATGCATATAGGGTGGAGATTAGCTGGGAACTGGCTATGGAGATTCTAGCTGCCTTGGTTAGGAATTGGTGGCTTCGATTTAATGCACCAAGTTTCTTATGAACTTTATTTATTGTGAGAGATATGTGGGTGTCAAATCTAAGTTTGTTGTCTATTTCCACACCGAGTAATTTTGTGTGTTCTGATGGAGAGATGATGGTTTATTTTATTTTATTTACATTTGTTTACCAGGAAATTCCAACTGGACGCAGGTCCTTTTTCAGCAGATGCCCAGGGAGAAAAGCTCCACGTCATGTACATGATAAATAGAGATACAAAGTTGCAGCAATAGTAAACAACATTACAGGTTGTTGGCTTTAATACAATAACAAGATATTGATTATCAACAGTATATACAGTAAATGTTGCAAGTTAAGATAGTATTGTCTTTGGCGAGAATGTCAAAGGGGGGGATGTTTTGGGTGGCTTTGGATGGTTGGAACAGGAGAAGTTTTGCCTTACTTGGGTTGAGTAGGAGCTGAGCATTGGATAGCCAGTTTTCTACAGAAGAGAATGATTCCTGTGTGATTTGTTGTAGTTATGGTAGAGTGGGGGCAGAGCAGATGATGGCAGAGTCATCTTCGTACTGTATAAGAGATGCTTGTGTGGTGGCAGTATGTAGGTTGTTAGTGAAAAGTGAGAATAGCAGATGGCCAAGGATAGACCCTTGGGGAACTCCGAGAGTAATTAGGAGGTGAGGTAAGAGGTTATCATCCCAGATTACTGATTGCTGGTGTCCATGTAGATAGCTGTGGAACCAGTTGCAGGCTGATTGTGAGAAGGAGAGGTTAGGGAGAGTAGAGAGTAGTAGCTCATGAGATACCATGTCAAAGGCCTTTGAGAAGATCTACAAATATGGCAGTAGAGAAGAGGCTATTGTTTTTGTGATGAAGTATAGTGTTGGTGAGTGAGAGCAGAGCAGAGATAGTGCTGTGATATGGCCTGAAACCATGTTAGGTTTTGGGGAGGAGATTATTAGCTAGGAGGTAGTTGGAGACCTGGGTGTTGATACATTTTTCAAGTATCTTGGGGAGAGGAGAGAGGATAGCAATGGGGTGGTAACTAGAGAGGTGGGTGGAGGGGGTGCCTTTGTGGAGGGGAATGATGTGGGATATTTTCCATATCGAGGCAACATAGCCTTCTGTTATGGAATGGTTGATTAGAATTAAAATTGGGTAGGCTAGTGTATCAGCTGCAATTTTCAAGTATTCAGAGGGGAGGTTGTCAGCTGTAAGTTTGGTGGGTTTAAGTTTTGACAATAGTCTTTTTATGTTGTAGGTAAGTACTGAGGTGAAGAAAAAAAGGGGGGGGGGTTTGTGAGGGCTGTTGTAGGGAAGTGTTGTTTGTTTAGAGATGTTATAGTTTCAGTGAAGTGATTGTTGAAGGATTCAGCAATACTGCTGGAGGAGGGGGGAATGGATGGCTGGGTGGTATCAACCTTCATCAACCAATCAACCTGGGTGGAGGATAGTGTTAATAGTGGACCAGAATTGCTTAGGGTTGTGGTTGGTAGAGTTTAGGGTGGATTTATAGTAGAGGGATTTGTCTAATTTTATTTGCTTTTTGGCTTTATTGCACAGTTCAAGGAATGATTGCCTATCTGAGTTATTTTTTGTTAGTTGCCAGTGCTCCCAGGCCTTATCTCTGGATTTCATTAGAGTCTGGTGGTCTTTTGTAACCATGGTGCACGTGTGGATCTGACTATGGCATTTCTTACAGAAGCATGGGTGTTTAGGATGGAGAGGAAAGTACTGTTGAAGAAGTAGACAGCCTCATCTAGGTTGAGGTATTTTAGTGGTGACCAGTTCATTTTTTGCAGGGAAGAGATGGAGTTGGGGTTGAAGTTGGACTTGTTCCATATTTTCCTGTGGATATTGGGCTTGAGACTGTTTGTGTGGTGCCGAATTAGGAAAGTGGGGGAGTGGTCACTAAGACTGTCAAGTAAGCAGCCTGCTAGGTAAGAGTGAGGGGCTTTATTGACTAGGATCCAGTCAAGTAAAGTATGATTGTTAGGGTTTTTGTTGATTCGGGCAGGAGATTGGATGAGTTAAGTGAACCCATGGAGATTAAGGTGAATGGTTGGGAGATTGTTATTACAGGATAGCCAGTTGATGTTAAAGTCACTGCGAACAATGGTTTCCTGGGGTAGAGACAGAGTAGCCCAGCTCAAGAGATTTTCTAGGGTTGTAATATTTTGCCCTGGTGGGAAATAGCATCCTATGATATTGATTGTTTTGTTTGGGTTTAGTTTGAGATTGGCATAAAGGATTTCTTCATTGTTGTGGTGAGGGGCAGATGTGTTCAAGAGTTGAATATTGAGGTGGTGTTTAAATATCAATGCTACATCACCTCCTTTTTTGGACAATCTGTCTATGCGAAGGATGTTGTATTCAAGTGGAAGTATTTCCTCACTTTTGATGTGAGGTTTGAGCCAGGTTTCATTTAGGAAGAGAATATCTGGGGAATATATGCTTATGCTGGAATGTAGTTCTTGGATTTTCTTGCATATGTTTCTGATGTTTAGGGACATTATAAGTAGGTCTGTTGTTTTTTGTTGGCTAGGAGTTGAGTTGTTGGGGGGGTTGCTTGGACTAGGGTTTGCGGTTGGGTTGGATTTGGGAGGACCAGGATTTGCATGGATGTCTCCAGCAAGGACTAGTTTATAGAGGGTGTTTAGGATATGTTTATATACATAGTAAATTGCTTATGGCATCTTAGGGATATTTTATTTTTGAGTGTGTTAAGTGTTTGGTAATGGAGTGTGTGCATTGGGAGGATGTTTTTGGTGGCAGGGGTTGTGTAGTTATAGTGTAAATGTTTGAGGGAGGGTGTTGAGAGAGTACATTGGAAGTTGTTGGGGCATGTAACTGGTAGGATGTAATGTGAGCTAGAACTACGCAGGTTAGGATTGTTAGTATATTAGGTAGTAGCATGATTGTGTTGGATGTAGGGGGAGGGGGTGACTAGTGGTGTAGCCTAACTGGTGGTAATTAGGGGTGGGGTAAAGGCTAAGAATAAATGTAGAGGTACTGGGGGCAGGTGGGAATAGGGGGCAGGGAGGGGAGCAAAGTGAGCACAGCGAACTCAGCGGGCTAGACCCCCCCCCCAGGCTAAAGATTGCAGGGTAAGTGTCTAAATAGCCGTAAGTGTCTAACTAGCCAAATTGTTAGGTGTTATTAGAATCTAGTAGGGAAAAACAATTTATAGACCTGATTTCAGCTGTGTCCTTTCTGGGTAGATACCTAGTTTGAAGCAGACAAAAAGTGGCAGCTTAAGTGCCTTTTTGCCTCTATTTTATAAGTGGTCAATTCCAGTGTATCTACTGGGTTACCTTTTTTCACCTAGAGCTTTATCTTGGTTTACTGATAACTAAAAAGAAAAAGTTTAACTTGAGAAAGTATTTACAGCTGATGGGGGTGGGGAGCAGCTGCTGTCCCTAGGCATGGGTAGAGACAGTTATTTCTGCTTTAGACCAGGTACTTTCTACAGTAGCAGTCTAAGAGGGAAATGTAGCTAGTCACCTACAGTAACTTATTTTCTTTTTAAAGCCTTTGAGTCCTTGTGGCTGGTTTCTTCACTGCAGATGAGGTCAATGGCCAAGGATTCAGCAAGTGGGGGACTGAGAGAGAACCCATTCAGAGGGACAGTGGTCAAGTAATTTATTTTCTTTTTAAAGCCCTTGAGTCCTTGTGGCTAGTTTCTTCACTGCAGATGCAGTCAATGGCCAAGGATTCAGCAAGTGGGGGACTGAGAGAAAGAACCCATTTGCAGGGACAGTGGTCAAGTAACTTATTTTCTTTTTAAAGCCCTTGAGTCCTTGTGGCTGGTTTCTTCACTGCAGATGAGGTCAATGGCCAAGGATTCAGCAAGTGGAGGACTGAGAGAGAACCCGTTCGCAGGGACAGTGGTCAAGTAACTTATTTTCTTTTTAAATCCCTTGAATCCTTGTGGCTGGTTTCTTCACTGCAGATGCGGTCAATGGCCAAGGATTCAGCAAGTGGGGGACTGAGAGAGAACCCGTTCGCAGGGACAGTGGTCAAATGAGATTAACCATGAGCTGAAGGGAATGGGCAGCTGCGGTGCCCTTTGTCATGGTTTAACTACAAAGTGGTTTGCCACTGTAACATGGTCACTGTTATATAGTTTATCAGTGTAGGGTGTATCTTATATATTTTTAAGAACTCTTTTATCCATGAATGTGGGATACTGTCAAATGCATTTTTGTAGTCAAGCCATGCCATACTTAGATTCTTCCCCTTTTGACAGTTCTCCACTATGACTTTATTTAATGAAAAATAATCTTTTGTTTCATATGACTTTCTTTTATTGCCCTTTTATTCTATTTCCATAATTGCGTTTTCTTTTAAATGACTATAAACTCTGCAAGCATCAATTCCAGTGTACAATTTATATGTCATTGGAAAACAAGTTATCAGCTTATAATTTTAGGGTAGCTTGCAGGTTCACTCTTAAGTAGGAGCATTGTTTTTACTGTTGTTAGCCAGGTTGGTGTCTGTTCGGGGTCCGCATAAAAATAGTTCTTACTCATGGCTAAATCTTCATGCAAAGATATTAATACTTTTAACCAGAAGTTAAGTACTGCATCTGGGCCTGGGGTTTTCCAATTAGAGGCTTTTCTTAATTTTGTTTCAGTCTCTCTGGCTATTTCATCCCATTTCATATTCTGTACCTTTGAACTTCTTATTCTTTCTTTTACTTCTATCTATTTAGCATCTTTGTTATGTTCCACAGGATCTCCATGAATGCGTCTCCAAAATGTATCTATTTCTTCTTTTTTTGGTGATCTTTCAATTCCTTTTACCTTGTTTCTCAATTCTCTATAAAACATTTTTGGTTCATCAATAAACTGCTTATTTTGTACTTTTCCTTTATATGTATCTGTGTATCTTCTACGTTTTTCTGTCTGTGCTGATATTTTTAGTTTATTATTTGCAATAGTGCACAATAAATCCTGATCTGTTGTAATACTGTGCATTGCTTTTATCACATCTATCTTTATGAATATTTTTGTTGATCTGTTCCCTCTTCTATACTGTTCTAATAGGGACACTGTTTGTCTTAATTGCTTTATAGTTTTTCTAGTCGATATCTCTGTGATGGTATTCGATTTCTCCCCTTCCTTTCCCTTACTACCCTGTGTTCTTGTGGTAGAATTTTATCTGTTATTAATTTAGCTGTACAGTAATATATCCTGTTTACTTCTGTTATATAGCATGGATCTCTATGCACAGTCCTAATTACTATGTTCATTTGTTTGATCAAATTTCTGACTTTTGGGGTTTTATTGACCTTCTGCAGTCTATTTCTTTTCATTGATCTTAATATGTCTGTCCATCTCTATTAAATCAAGCACTCTTCTCTTAGGTCATTTTCTTCTAAACTGAGGGCAATTTTTTTATAATCCATTTTCTGCAGACATTATTCTATAGAAAATTCTACAGTGTCTTCCTGGGGCACATTCTCTTCAATTTCACCCTTTGTCATCCGTTGCTCTGTCATATGGGAACTCACTGTCCTATCACTCCTCAACCTTGACTGTGTCAGAGTTGCCACAGTTTCCTGTTTCTTCCCTCGCTGTCCACTGTCAAGTGAATGTTTATACTGGTTTTCTGTGGAAGGCTCCAAAATATCTTCATATGGCACATGACCAGTTGCTTCCTGTTCCACTGGTTTCTCCTTAATTTGGATGTTCATTGCTCTATCCTGATGTGGTGCTTTCTGAGTTAGATTTTCTACATTGAATCCTTCACTTCACGGGTACTCCATAACCTCAGTTTCTATTTCTTTAACTTCTCCATTACTAATCTTCTTTTCTACTTTTCCTCTTTGTCTTCTTATCTTTTTGTATTGTAAAGTTTTCCATGTTCAGATTCCTTTGCCTCTGTTTCTCTTCAAATATCTTTGGTGCTGCTATTTTTGTATTGCTTAGTTTTGCTTTCTCCTTTGCATAAATATTGCACCATATTACATCTTATTTTCTTTCCCATGTCCATATTTCTTCAGATGTCTTCTGATCTTCCTGTTTCTCCTTACTTTGGGGACTCATTCCATCATCCTTTGATGTAACCTGTGCTAAACCTTCTACACCAAATCCTTCACTTTGCAGGCATTCTATAACTTCAGCTTCTATTGTTTTTAACTTCTACTTTACTCATCTTCTTTTCTACATTCCCCCTTTGTGATATTATTTTTATTGTGACATTTTTCATATCTGGATGCCTTTGCCTTCATTTCTCTTCAAATATCTTTGGGGATGCTTTTTTTTTATTGATTAATTTGGCTTTTGGCTTTGCATAAATATTGCACCATATCAAATCTCTCTTTCTTTCCATTGTCCATATTTCTTTTTTTATACTTTTCAAAAATCTCTAGGCTTTGTTGTTTATATTTTTGCACTCCCTCAGATGCTTCTTTTTTTCAAACAGCTCAAAGTTTCTTGGTCTTTATAATGTTTTTCACAAATCTGTTGTATTAGTGAACACAACGTTTTATTTGAAGCTTCTGACAGTTTTTTCTTGTGAAAGTATTTTTCTTTCCTCTAATTTCTCTCATAGTCTTTTTGTATATCTTGTATCTGGAAATTCTGGGCTTTTTGCATAATAGTAACAATAGACAATTTCTTTCTTATTCTCAATAGTCCACTCTAGTGTCTTTATGGCTCTTCTTTGGCTTATAGGTTTTTGTGATTTTTGTGGACTGCTACTTCCTTCTACAACAGGGGACCATCCTCCCCCTGGGCCTGGCCCCATTGTAGGAATGTTTCCATATTTTAAGGATTCTACACTATTATTTCCAGTCCTGGCACCAGTGTGCCTACCAGTATTGGGCACTTTTTTATCTTGGGTCTTGTGCACCCAGCTATCTTTTTTAATTTTTGACCTACTTCTGTCTATGATATATGCCATATAAAATATTGTCTATATATCAGTGTCGTGTTGGTGAGATTTTGTGAAAAACAGGGTCCACCTCATGAAGGTACTCACCAAGACCTGAGGATGAATTCAATTGCAGCACTACTCCTCTCCTTTGCTTGTTGACTTATCATCTCATTGTTCGGACCCCAATAATATTCTGTATGGCTGTTGTTATTATCCTTAAAGAAAATCTTACTCTTTTCATATTTCTTGAATTCCTCCCTGCGTCATCATCTCTTTCCACTTTGAATTATAGATTTCTGCTTGTGTTATGTGTATGAGCCTTAATTGTTTACCCCTAAAATATCCCTTCAAATCAGGTAATTCTAAACCAACTTGTTCTATTCATAGGATCAATTCATCCCACTTGACCTTTGCCCTCCCCCCCAAATAACAACCTTCACCTTTTTATTAACAATTTCTCCACTGGTTTATACAATTATGCCTGACCTGTATATAAAACTGAAGGGAATAAAAACATTTTCACTGCTTGTGTATTGCTATCCATATCCATAAGCAAGAACTTCCAGTTTCTCTATTTTTGTATTATCTTTTGTTTAGTTTCTTCTCACATATGCTTAGCTGCTATAACAGAGTAATTTTTAATCTATACTCCTGAGCACTTAATTCTATTGTGTCCTTATAAATATGGGTATTGTTGAACCAATTCATGTGTGGTTACATAGTTTACAGATATAGCCTTTGTTTTATCTTCATTAGTGTTATATCGCAAAAGGGCAGCCATGGTGGTGCAGCAGTTATCGTTGCCACCTCACAGCAAGAGGCTCTCTGCTTCAATCCTCAGCTGGAAGGCCTTCCGTGCGGAGTCTGCATGTCCTCCCTGTGGTTGCATGGGTTTGCTCCGGTTTCCTCCTACATCCCAAAGACATGCTGTAGGTGAATTGGACACTCTAAATTGGCCCTAGGCATGAATGCGTGCATCTGTGTGCCTTCTGTGGAAGGTTGGGGTCGCTGGGCTGGCAACTCCACACCATAAAACTCCACTGCCAATCATGATCTGACAGGTGATCCGCTGTGGTGACCCCTAAGTGGGAAAAGCTGAAAGGAGAAGAAGAAGAAGTGTTATATCCCAAAAATTGAAGTTACTATTCCCGCCTATTATACATGGCATTTTTTAAATGTCTATTTTCAGTGTTTGTGTTAGCTGCACCTACTAATGCTTGGAAGTTGTTTTTTGTCATCTCCATTTGAAACTATGATACATTTTATAATACATTTTTCTTTTAATGAAAAACCTCAAAAAAAGTAAACACAACTCCAAAACACCCCCATGACCTAATAACTAAAATACACAAAACTATGTACATCTTCAACTAATGAAGTTTAACCCTCTTAATAGGATCGACTGTCCCAAATAGACAGCTGCACCCAGAGGAATTACCTAACCTAAAATTAAGGTTATTAGGATATTCACAGTTGATTTGATAAGCTTCTAGGTTTTATGCATTTGTTTTTTCTGAAGAGAGCCTCTGGAATAGGTTCATAGGTGAGTACTAAGCTAATGGCCCTGGAGCCAATACAAGCCTAGCCCAAGAATATTCCCAGTCATCCTGTTGCTGGATGTTAGTTCCTTGTGCCCCTATCGAGCATGGCTGTTGAAGTGATCCCCAGGGTGAATTTCCTGTTACTCATTCACTCGTCAAGATTTTTCTTGAAAAGGGCTAGTGAAGTGCTCCGCTTGACATGAATGGGGAGTTTATTCCAGAGTAGGGGAAGTCTCTGGGTTAGGAACCTGTCCCTCAAGCAGGTTCTGTTTATTGTGGTGATGAGGTTGAGGTCTTTGGAGTGAGTGGTGCAGAGGGATTAAGCCTTTTTCAGATGAAGGATGTCTAGTAGCATGTCTCTAAGTAGGCGATATGAGACAGAGTAAAGCTGGAGTCATGTGTTTGAGTCCTAGGATCCTCTTTGTGAGGAATGTTTGTGGCCTCTCCAGTTACTGTAGGTGTCTAGTGAGGTACATGCCAAATGGGGCATTGTACTCTATAATGGGTCTAATGAGGGATGAGTAAAAAGGGATTATGACTTCTTTCTTCCTGAATGAGAAACCTTTTGTAATGAGGTGTGCCACATAGAAGGACTTTCTAATGATAGTGGCAACATGGTTGTCAAAGGAGAGGTTGCCATCAACCTGTGTCCCTAGATCTCTTATTACACCTTGGGAATTGAGTGGGCTACCTTCGATGTGATAGTTCATGGGCACCGCGTTTTTCCAGAAGGGGGTGACGATGCACTTTTTAGCATTGAGCTTAAGACCATGGTTCTGGCACCAGTCATTTGTCTCTGTGAGGCCTTTTTGCAGGATGTCTGCATCAGTTTGAGAATCAATAATAGCGCCTAGTTTGCAGTCATCTGTGAATTTGGTTCATCAAAGTCCCTTGGTGTTGGCCTGAACTTCAGAAAAGTAGATACTAATGAGGAGAGGACCCAGAACCTATCCCTGTGGGACTCCACTTGTAACTGCCCGGTAGTCACATTTGGAGTCCACTACATTCCCCGTGTGGGTTCTGTCCGTGAGCCAGTTGGCAACCCATCTTATGATGTAGGGGTTAATGCCTAGGTTAGTGAGGGTATCAATGATCCCTGAGTGGGGAATGGTGTTGAAGGCCTTGGC
The DNA here is from genome assembly GCF_019279795.1 of Protopterus annectens. NCBI lineage: Eukaryota > Metazoa > Chordata > Ceratodontiformes > Protopteridae > Protopterus > Protopterus annectens. The sequence continues at coordinate 810,516,615 of NC_056731.1, read as the reverse complement.
TAGATTGAGGTAGGCTGTATGGACTACCTTGCCTTCATCGACTGCTCTGGTGACAGAATTGAAGAAATCTATCAGGTTGAGCAGACATGATCTGCCCTTCACAAACCCAAACTGTGAGGGGTCCAGGGTTTGAAGGTTCCCTATATCCCTTATTTTTAAAGTCCATAACGATGCGCTCCATGGCTTTACAGATGAAGCTCATCAGGCTGATGGGGCAGTAGTTCCCAGGGTCAGTAGTCGCTCCCCCTTTGTGGAGTGGAATGACTGTGGTGGTGCACCATTTGGTAGGAATAAAGCCTGAAGTGAGGCTGTGGTTGAACAAGGCACTCAGGTGTGGTGCCAGTTCCCTTTGTAATTCATGTAGGACACAGCCAGGTATATTATCAGGATCCATGGAAGCTGTATTTTTGGCTTTGGACAGTGCTGCTTCTACCTGTGCAGCCATGATATTAGGGATTTGGCATTCTTCTGGGTATTGGGATGGGCCCTTTGGGGGGGTGAAGGGGGGTAAAGTTTGCACTAAACCTGTCGGCCAAGATATTGGCAGTATCTGCTGGTTCAGTATAAGTGCTGCCGTTGTGCAGTAGCTCAGACCACATCTGCATATTGTTGTGCAGGTTCTTGACATAGGTAAAGAATGCCTTCTGGTTGTCTTTAGTATCTGTAGCAATTTTGTTTTTGTAACTAGCTTTGGAGGATTTGATGATTGATCTCAGTTTTTTGCTGAGACTTACAAGGGAATATTTCCAGACATGGGACTTTACCCTTTTCTGCAACAGTTTTTTTCCTTCTGTTGTAGAATTTGTTAATGACAGAGGACCACTAGATTGGCTTCCTTTTTTTGGAGGACAGGATCTTGGTTCTGTTTGGTATGGCCAGATCCACGCACTTTTGTAAATGTTCATACAGTGCCTTGGTATATGATTCATCAGCCATACATCCATTCTCCATTTGCATGGATGATGTGAAGTTTGACACTTCCGTCTTTAAAAGCTCAAAATTGGCTTTGGAGAAATTTGTCACTGTGGTTTTCTTCACGGGGGGGGGTGAGGGTGGGATTTGGATATTGACTGTGATTAACTTGTGGTCAGATCTTACCAGGGAGGAGTCAATTACTAGTGTAGAGCAGGAGTCCCCCATGTTTGTAATGACCAGGTTGAGTATGTTTCTACCTCTGGTAGGGTTGAGAATTAGTTGGTCCAGGGCATTGAATTAATGAATTCTAGAAATCGTTGGGCAAATGAGATGGAACAGGAGTACTTTTCCCAGCTAATGGAGGGGTAGTTAAAGACTCCCAGTATAAGGGTATTAGGTTGAACCATAATGCTTTCCAGAGTGTTCAGGAATGCAAAGTGGGAGTCTTGGGACATTGTGGGGGATCTATAGCAGGCCACAACCTGGATTTCAGTTGTATCCAGTGTTAGCTGTACCTGAAGTATCTCTGATGCATTTGGAATGGGTTTATCAGGGGATAATATTTCCATCTAAGGAATATAACCTCAGTTTGGCACCATCTCATGTTTTTTAGAGGGTGTCCATGGACTAGTTTCCTCCAATCTCAGTCAATAAAATTCCTCTTACCTAAAGCTTCTTAAACTGAAAACTTAATTATTTCAAACTTGTGCAGTAACTTGCAGTATGAATACTGATAAGTCCTCTCTGTTATCAACAATTCATACCAATTTTGCAACATCTGAACTACTTACCTGGTCAGTCAAGAATTACCTATAATGATTTTATTTTAGTTTATCTAACTCTGCTTGAGGTGAGTCTGTCATGCTTAAAAGAATGCATAGTTTCTTTGAACATATTGGAAGTTCCTAAAGGTGTATCTTGAATCTTCTGATGTTTAGTCATTCTGTTATCAAGAGATACATCTCTGGAAATCCTTAACTCTTTTGTTGAAACAGTCTCACTGGTGGCCAATATGAAGAGGTATATCAAAACACATTTGTTCAGTTTGGCCTTTAACTGACTCAGACTTCCATTTATATGGCTGATTATTTTTATTGATCCCAAACATTCTGTTATAGCATTGTAGTCTAGTCATTTTATTTATTTTCTGAGCACTTCATCTCTTTGTTGTTTAATACGTATTATGATGTGTTAAGGGAATAAGCACAATAATAAACTTGAACTGCTGTTTTAAGTTTTCATCTTTAGTTTCCAGTCCAGTATACTTGCTTTCTGCTTTTGTATTGTTGAGTTCATCTTCAGCCACTGATAAATGTACACTTGCATTCATCATAAATTTGGCCATGAGCTTGTATAACACCTAATATCAAAACTTCTAACAAAGGATTATATCATGCATGCATCTAGTCATACAAAACACTGTAGCTACCCTCTGTGAGTTCTTAGAAAACTCATTGCTGGATTTATTGTAGTTAGTTTCTTCTTCATTCTGGTCCTCCTTTTTATATCAATTTTCATTTGCTAAACTGTGAAATCATGTCTTACTTCTGTAGGACCTTCTCTAAGGAACTCTAAGACTATGTAGAAAACATCTATCTACAGCATTCAGCCATCTTAAAGATAGTATAAGTAGTGCTTAATAGGATACCTACTGAATCTGAAGATCTATTTGGAGGCTTCAATTCTCACAAGGTGAGTGAGTGACTGAGGAACCAACAAATGGTATGACTAAAAAGAATGATTTATTTGTACTGAACTTGAATGGTAAATAATTACTAGACTTCCATATTAATCATGGATTGTCCATCATAAACAACACCATCTTCAAATACAAGGCAGTTCATAACTACACTTGGCATTAGAGCTCTTTGGATCAGACATACATGACTGACTTTGTAATTATGTTATTAGACCTCACATCATGTTTCTAAACACCTGTGGCAAAAATAGTACTGAACTATCAACTAATCACCATTTGGTAGTGACTTGATTCTGACAGTCAGTGTTGGGTAATTGGACTGAACTAGAAAACCTAAGCATGTAGTAAGGGTGTTTCAAGAACCCTAGCATATATTTCTGTGTTGGAATGAGCTCATCTCCACCTTCCAAAAATGCTTCTCCCATATATCAGAAGTTGGGGGTATCTAGAAACTTCTGGCCAAAATGTGGTTAGTGCTTATCATGATGGTAAAGACCTGCCAGTGGTGACTAACAGTGATGGGGTTAAAGAGAAAGGCCTTGCATGTAATGCTAGTACTGGAATTCTCCAAATTTGACAAATAGGTGCAAAAAAAGAACCAGCTGCAGGAGTCACTGAAGTGTGTGAAAGAATTTAATGAGGTCTTAGATCATAATATTTAGATGGCTGCAAAGGGATCCTGGCAAATGATTAGGTTATAGTGGAGGGTGATATTGCTAATGGACGTCTTAGCAATGGGTAAAGAAATACTGACATCACCCGACCTTACTCCCTACCCCTTCTCCATCTCTCCTCTTATCCTAACTCAAATTCTAAAATATTTGACCTACTGATCATATTTCCCCTGGGGCAACATACATATTGTAAATAACTCCCTAGTCTAATTGACTTGTAAATGCCTACTTATTACTGTTTAGACTTGTAAATACCTACTTATTACTGTTTAGACTTAATATCTATGTTAACAATGATAGTAACTATATATTTGTAAACTTTACTAATTGTGGTATAAACTCTGTTTTTTTTGCAAATTGTACTAACATATTCTTTTGCTTCATGTACTCTTCTTGTACTGTAATAACCTGTTGTTTAATAAAATGTATCTAGGGAGCTTTTCTCTCTCCAGGGCTCCACTGAAAACGTGCTCCTTCGGCCCATTTGGACCATCCTGACAAACAAACTTCAAATAAATAAAAATAAAATAAATAAATCAACTTGGTACACTATGAGGATGTAGAAGGAAAAATCTGTAATTCTTGAACTCGGTAGTCATACCCTTCTTTAATGAGGTTGTGAAAGATGTAGCTGAGTGGAATGGGTCCATTTCTGTAGATGAAGTGACTTCAGCAGTTAAATAATTCCATTCCACCAAGACAGTGACAGTAGGGGCTGTATATCATTGCAGAGGAATGGTTAGTATTCTTTACAGTGCTGTGCAAACAGCAAAGACAGTACCTCTGTATTGACCTACTAGAGTGGTTGTTCCCATTTTTCAGAAAGGAAACAAGCAACAGATATCCCACCTGTGACCCAGAGGGTAACAGTTATATCAAGAACAGGACAGTGGGATGGGTTTGGCACAGTGGCCAAGGTCTTCACCTCATAGATACAAGGTAAAGGGGTTGAGTCTGAACTTGGGTTACTGGCTAGTTTAAAATGGTCCTTCAGGGCACTTAGCCTAGAATTCACCTATGACCGTATAAGAAACAGTGTATAAAGGATTACTCCAGATAAGATCACTTTAGCTAGCAGATCTAGGATACCTTCTGTCTGATGCCTTCCCTATGGGAAGAATAAAGACGCCTTGTTGATCAGGTAGTTTATTCAGTTAAGTAGGTAGATGGGCAGGTGCTCTTGCTGTAATATATTACATTAAACAGGTCAGTTATTTACTGATGATGATGGGAAGGTCCTAGGGAAATTACTGGAGGAAAACTCTGGGAGATGGAAAAAAAAGGAGCCAGTCCCAAAGCTTAGAGGTTAGCCTCTTATTTGAATATTCCTGAAAGACCCATAAGGATTTACCAGCTCAGCAGCATGTGGAACATCATTCTTAGTTAAAAGGTTTATATTTTTAACAAATAAAAACTACACCATGGGCTACTACGATAGAATATATTTAAGAAAACACTTTCACCTGACTTTCATCAGGTCCATTTAACAGAGTGGTTTGTAGAGTGGTTTACAGTTTGATCATTGAAAATGCCTGCTTTTATAAGGCTATCACAAGACTTTATTAGCCTATTTTGCAGTGCGTGTAATATGAGAGGTTGTGTCTGCCTTTTGTGGGCTCATACTCCATGAAGCAAATTATGAAAGCTTTATTACAGGCCTCCTTATCAATGCTCTTATTACATGTAATATGAGAAGCTGTGTTCAATTATATGGGGGAGGGCACATATTTCCTAAAATACATTATGAAAGACTAATCTTTTACTTGGCAAAAATGATTACAGCGCCTGCTTTTAAGGTGTTCATATATATGACTATTGTGACCCATCTCCATTTTCTTCCTGATAAACTCACCTGGGATTTTAATAAAATCCATGTAGGCATGGTGAAAATCCTACAAGGAAGATGCCGTGACCATGTATGCGCTACCCCCTCAGTAGCGCAGCATGCATATTAATGAAGGTGCATTACTGAGGGACAGCCATGACACACCATTATTGAATCAGTGTAGGAAGTGTGTTATTGTGTGCGGAGATGAGTAACATACCCCTTGCAGTGTCAAAGTGCTGGATATCAATGTATGGATATGGAATAAAAAGTTAATTTGTTTTAAATTTTTTTTTGTGTTTGCACAGTGCATAGCAATGGACACATGCCAGATATCTAAAATTAAAAACTAGATACATTTAATTATGAATGCAATGGTCAAGTTTAGGCATAGCTGAGCAGCTTTGCATGGAGCACTGCAGTGCTCAGCAGTGCTTAAACATAAATGGAAAGATATAAGTAAAGGTATAACAGCATTTCACATGGCCATGTTGCCAAATGGCTAGAGTGACAGCCTTATGTGCAGTAGGTGCAGGGTTTGAATACACAAACAAGTCATTTTGTAAATACACATTATGACACTTATTTTAAATCCCTATTAAATGTTGTGTGATTACATAGACAGGTTATTAAATTTATTTTGCCAATACATGAGAAGTACTATTAAACCTTGATTTAAATTTGTATGAATACACAGTGAGGTTATTAAGCATTTATATTGCAAATACACATTATGAGAAGTGTTTTTAAACTCTTGACTGAATATTGTATGTATGCACAGACATGTTATTAAGCATTTAGGTTGCAAATTCACAACTATGAAATGTATTGTTAAATCCTGTTTTGCTGCAGCTATGCTCCACTAAGCACAGCTAAGCCTTGCCAAGCACTACTTAAACCAGGAATGTTTTAGCAGTGCTTAGCTGGTTTGTGCATTGTTAAGAAGTGTGAAGCACTGCTAAGGCTAAGCAATGCCCGTTTAAGCATTGTTCAGCTCAGCTAAGCTGGTTTGTACACCACTAAGCATTGCTAAGCATTGCCAGGATAAGCACTGCTCAGCTGAGCTTAGCTGGTTTGCATGGTGCTAAGCAAAGTGCCACATTTTAAAAAATTTCCCAGTGGTGGTAAAGGGTGGTAAAACAGTCTTATTTAAGTGCAATAGACAGGAATACAGCCATAACCTGTTGGACTTGGCAGGAACTATAGCAGGAGCTGGAAACAGTGCACACTTCCAGGTGCAGCATTACAGTATTCTGTAGTCCAGGGTCATGACTGGACTTCTTGTGAAATACCATGACTTCCGGCTGCAACAGGGCCAGTTCCAGGGATCAGAGTACAAGGCAGAGGCCTGTGGCAGGCTTCCATGTGATTTCACCAGTGCAACTTGCATCCCCTGCACAGGTGAGCAGGTGCACCATCATTATGATGATCTGAAGCATCAGAAAGGGGATCTCTTAGGTTCATAGGTTCATACATGTGTTCTAGGCTAATGCCCTGGAGCCTTTACAAGCCTAACCCATAGGATTACCCTGGCATGGTGCCACCCAACTGTAGTTCCCAGTGCCTCTGTCGAGTAGAGCCACTGGAGTGATCCCTGGGGTGAATTTTCTATTTCCCATCCACGCATCAAGATTTCTCTTGAAGAGGCCCAGTGAGGTGTTCTGTTTAACATGTATGGGAAGTTTATTCCATAGTATGGGCAGTCTCTGTGTTATGAACCCATCCCTCCAGCATGTTCTGCTGATTGTGATACTGGGGTTGAGGTCTCTGGAGCATGTAGTGCGGAGGGATTGGGATTTCTTTAGATGTAGCATTTCTAACAAAGCTGGGTCAGACATGGCTTTGTAAGTCAAGCAGAGATTGCTTCTCTCTAAGTAGGTGATATGAGACACAGAATAATTGGAGCTTTTTGAGTCTGTCCATATAGGACAAGTGTTTAAGGCCTAGGATCCTCTTTGTGAAGTACTTTTGCAGCCTCTCCAATTATTGCAGATGTTTAGTGAGGTACATGCCAAATGGGGCATTGTACTCAATGACTGGCCTAATGAGGGAAGAGTAGAGGGAGACAATGACCTCTTTCTTTATGGATGCAAAACCCTTAGTAATGAGATGAGTCACACAGAAGGACTTTCTGACCACAGTGACAATGTGGTGGTCAAAAGAGAGGTTGCTGTCAGCCTATATTCCCAGATCTCTCATAATGCCTTCTGTGTTCAGTGGACTACCATCGAGGTGGTAATTCATGGGAACCATGTTTTTCCCAAAGGGAATGACGACACCTTTTTGGCATTGAGCTTAAGCCCATGGTTCTGACACCAGTCGTTGGTCTCAGTGAGACCTTTTGTAGGATGTCAACATCACTTGCAATCATCTGCAGATTTTGTCAGCCAGAGTCCCTTTGTGTTGGCCTGGACTTCAGAGAAGTAGATACCAAACAAGAGAGGACCCAGGACCGAACCCTGAGGGACTCCACTCGTAACTGTTCAGCAGTCTGACTTGGAGTCAGCTACTTTCACACTGTGGGTTCTATCTGTGAGCCAGTTTGCAACCCACCTGGTGATATAGGGGTTGATGCCTAGCTTAGTGAGTTTTTATGATTCCTGAGTAGGGAATGGTATTAAAGGCCTTGGTCAGATCAAGGTAGGCTGTATGGATCACCTTGCCTTCATCCACAACTCTGGTGACTGACTCAAAGAAGTCAACCAAGTGGAGCAGGCATGATCTACCCTTCACAAAACCAAACTGTGTGGGATCCAGAGTTTGTAGATTCCCTATATCCCTGTTTATTATGTCTAAGATGCTGTGTTCCATAGCTTTGCATATCAGACTTGTCAGGCTAATGGGGAAATAGTTCCCAGGGTCTGCAGTCACTCCTCCTTTGTGGAGAGGGATGACTGTAGCAGTGTGCCATTCGGTAGGAACAAAGCCAGAGGTGAGGCTGTGATTGAACAGGGCACACAGGTGAAGTGCCAGTTCACTCTGCAGTTCATGTAGAACACAGCCAGGGATATTGTCAGGTCCCATAAAAGCTGTATTCTATGACTTGGACAGTGCTGTTTTAACCTGTGCAGCAATAATACTGGGTGACTGGCAATCTACTGTATTATGATTAGTACTTTGTGGGGGAAAGGGGGAAAGTTGGCACTGAATCTGTCAGCCAGTATATTGGCAATATCTGTTGGCTTGGTATAGGAGGTACCATTGTGCAGTAACTCAGAGCAAATTTGGGTATCATGTAGGCCTTGGCCCCTTTCCTAGACTGTGAGATGGACATTATCAAGGTGTGGAGACTACAGATAGCAGAGGATATGCAAAAATACCATCCACTGTTGGGATTTATGTGGTATGCCCACAGTTTTGCATGCTATGTTTAGTCATTGTGAAAAGACTTTCTGATTATGGGGCAGTTCAGTGTTAAACAATGTGGGTTGAGGTCAGTAAGGGGGGAGACAGATGGGAGTGTCATACGTCATATGCATCAGAATATGCATACTGCTGCAGTAGCTGCTGGTCTATCAGCTGTGTATCTTTGTAGGGGAAGACTGTGATACATGTCCGGTAAGGTAGATCTGTAGCAGGTAGCTGAACATACTGCTCCATATGTTGCAAGCTGCAGCTGCTGTGTTTTACCCAGGACTCATTGTGGGGAGTGTGAACACATTGGAGGACAGCAAGCTGTATGTATCAGTGAGGGAGCAGTGTCAGCTCTGTTGTTACAGCATAGCCAAGGTGAGGGTACCCATAACAGTCCAGGTGAGGCATGCACTTAAGGTACATATGTTATGTAACAGTGCCATTCAGAGAGTGGAAGGTGACATTTAGGAAGCTGATATATATATATATATATATATATATATATATATATATATATATATATATATATTTATGCAGTGTGTTCCTACCTATAGGACTTTGACATGCTAACATGGGTAGCTGTGAATGCAGTAGCAGCAACCTGTTCTGCTTAAAATTGCAGGACTGAGTCATTATTTGTTGTATTCACAAGCAAGTCATTGAAGTGCAACACACTGGATTTGAACCTAGGACCAAGGGTAGCAAAATGTACGGCATGCTAGGAATTAAACAGACTGAGATACTGAGTCTGTATTACAGCAGGTGTATTTGCAAGATATATGTGCATGCATACAGTCTATTACACAGGATTCGCATAAGCAAGTGTTTGGATGGGTTTGACATGTGACATTGAACTGTCTATCATGATTTTCTAACCTCAATCTGTACTGACTTGCCAGTACTTCAGCACACAGAATAGGTTTTGTGAAAAATGTGCCAAAGTTAAATGGCAGAACTGTGGACATTCTACAACAGTCTGTGCAGTGGACAGCTATACCTGCCATCCCAGGCCTCATGTACATCCATCATTATTTATTTGGCTGTGTACTGGTTTGGTGTTTGCATCACAGTCCCAAGTACACTGCCAATTTTCCCATTATATGTACAAGTAGTGTGACATTGGCAATCAGGATATGTTTATGGAAGTACCTGTTTTATTTCAGAGCTGAGTGGCCTAGTGGGCTAATGCACTATGCTGTAGTTGACAGGGGCCTGGGTCCAAAACTTGGTGGCAGTGATTATTTCGCAGATTTGCCTAACAGTGTCAGAAACACATAAGATGATTAGGGCACTGTTAAGTGGGTTTGTGTGATGTGCCACTCTGCTTAAACATACTCTAATTTCTAGAAAAGAAAAAAGGGGTGCTAGGAAAGTGGTGGAATGGGGGAAAGCAGGGGGAAAAACATACTGAAAGGTAGGTAGGGATGTGCAGGACAGGTATAGAAAATGACCATAGCTCTCCGTTTCTTGTACAGCAACAGCTGTGCAGGTTGTAGAGAATTTGGAATTTGGAGCCTCGCACCCCAGAGAGAGGGGTGAGGGCAACATAACTGTGTTGATTAATTCATGGAATAATTAAGTGTGTCCAGTGGACATGGGTACAAAATGGAGAGCTATGCATAGGGAATTTTTTTTTGTGAGACAGATGCCTTTTTATTTATTTATTTTTTAAGGAGAGAGTGGAATGTTGGGGAAGGGATATAGGGTACATGTGGGGAGGTAAGTTGGGTAGAAGAGGTTGCATTTGCCAACAGACAAGACAGCATACAGGGGTGGTGTGTGACACATGAGGGGGGTAAACACCTTGGACAGAAAGGGTGTTGTGGAATCAGAGAGCAATGTGCCCCCAGATGGCAGCAGTCAGACTAAGCTTCAAACCCAGAGGCAGCAAACACTGCTCCTTTACTGCCTGAAGGTGGCTGTGCTGGAGGCTGGGCACCAGGGCCACCTTGCCCATACAGGTTGACCAGTCACCCTCAATCCAGTGCAGGTGATCCTCATAGCCATGATGCATGATCCTGCACACCATCCCCGATAGCTGTAGCTGGGTGACAACTGCCCCCTCCATGCCTGCTCCCAGGGGGGGATGGGCCCTGTTCCCTGAGGTGGTTTCACCCATAGGTGTTGCAGGCCCAACAGAGGGGGCAGCTCTGAGTTGGGTCCCAGATGTGCTGGGACCCGCTGCCACAGCCGGCTGAGGTAGGGTATGTGGATTGCCAGAAACTGGCCTACCCAGTCGAGCTATGGTGTTGAGGTATTTCAAAGTGTATAGGTTAGTAATGAACAGAACATTTAGTTATTTATAACAGCATTCAAGAACATTGCAAATAACCCAGTAATATAACATTGTGTAGCATATGGAACACAACAATGAGTGAGGTAACAGTCAGTATAGTAACAGCATGCCAGTAACAGTTACGGCATAAGGCAAACAACATAGGTAATTCGACAAGGTATGTTAGTATGCAACTATTGTTATACATAACAATAATAAAACATATGGCCCAACATTATGTTTTGAGAACAACATATGTTAATAGTAAATCATAACCAATGTATAACAATAATAAATTATGATGCAGCTAAGGGATGTGGGTTGAGAGAAATACAGTCCATTAATACCAGTACTGGCTACATTGTTTGCAACAGTACTCTTATATACTCTACAGGTCTGCCCTTACTTTATGTATACAAGTGACCTATAGCTTCAGTAGCATGTACATACCTCTCAAGCTATCCGCATGGGACAGTATGGGCCAAGCTGTAACACCTAGAGTTAAGCAACTACAGGGGACTATTACATGTCAGGGGACATATATGACTGTGACCAGGGGATTAGGCAACAGTGATCACAGTCTGTGACAGCGTGACACTTGAGAGACATGTATAGTGCACAGTACAGAGAGTTTACGACTATCATGCCATCCTTGGCAGGCATGGGGTTACATTATCAGCAGACATTCACAGACACACCAGGCATGCAGCCATACAAAGATTCCACATTTTATTTATTGTATTAACTTTTATTAGTATTGTACTTGTTGCTTTTATTTTCTGACATCTTATAATATTGCTGAGCAATGCTGTTAACACTCTGGTACATCTGAACACAAGTTATTAACCTATTCTAATGGCTATTACAGCCATTTATTTACCTGTAATTCCTGTGGGGAGAGCATCTGTTAACAATACATAACTGCTTCAATAATATTTAGTAGTACAGTTTGCTGAATGTGTTTTTTTGAGCTTTTCTCCCCGGGCCTCCGCTGAAAATGGACATGTATCCAGTCGGACTATCCCGGTAAACAAATGTAAAATAAATAAAATAAAATACTTATCAATGGATTTGAACCCTAGTCTGTCTGTGACAAATTGTACATCAGACGTAACATTTATCAAACTGAGCTACTGCTGCATATCGATTGACTGATATGTGCTTAGAGCTCACTTGGTAATAAAATATGACATGGTAATAGAGGTAGAGTGTTATACAAGACTGCAGTGACACTTGAACACACATGCATGAGATTCAGGCATGACAAAGATAGTACGTGAACTGTGCATTAATACATGGAAGGGAGGTATAGACAATATACCCCTATTAGGTGGGAATATCTGTGATGTGTACAAACCATATCGGAGTGCTGGGTTGGCTACCTGACCCATATACAGTTGCCAATAGTATATTTGCAGTCTACAGCTATTACAGTTTCATACTTGACTGCAGCAGCAGCAGGGTACCTAAGAGCAGGAATGCATATAGCTGAAATGCAATGGTTAACACAAGACAATCCTGATTTACACAATATTCCTTGGGCATTCCTATTATTGCTTCCAATCTTAGTGTAGAGCAAATATCATAATGCATTATATCTTGTAGTACAGCTCCACATCTACAGTTTAGCAGAACACTTTCTTTATTAGCTAACCTTCAGTCACTTAGTGGTATTGTTTGTGTTTTTTAGTTCACAGCAAGTGTAATACTCAATTTAATGACCAACAGCCCAAAATGCACACATATTGCACAACACAGCTTTATTAATGGTTATTTTATGCAGTGATTGGTATATTTTTCCAGTCTTTATTGAAGAATAGTTCATATAATGCAGGTGTTGCAACACAGCTGTAATTCCACAGTTAATGCAGTAGAAACTTTATTTCCTTAACATTATTAATGTAGTAGAAACTTTATTTCCTTAACATTATCAGGTTTCATGCTTTCATATTTATTGAACTGTACCTGGCATTACTCACTTATTTCAGTCCAAGTCTATGGCCAGATTCATTGCAGTACAATCAAAATTGAATATACCTACTGGCAATTATTAATTTACTCTTTCTTGTTTATATGACTGTAGATTGCAAGATACATCTGTACTCACCACACCCATGGTGCAACCTGGCCAGGCACCCTGCATGGGCTTCTAGGTTACAGGCTCTCTCCTCTGCAGCTCTGGGGAGAGAAACGCACCATTACGCATACCTGTCTATCACACATTCAGAGTAGGTTTTGGTAAAACAGTGATAACAATACTTACAAACTCATGGGGCATTCCCATCTCGAGCATCTTGGACTCAGATGTTTGAAAGACCAAATTACCACTGCAACAGCTACAAACAAATGCAATCTGAGGGTCATGCTGCTCCATGCTAGAAGTCTAAATCTCAAAATGCACCTGCAAAGCACTCCTTAAAATGGACAACATTGACACGTGCTGTAACAGAGACCTGGTTCAAGGCAGCAGAAAGCACCCCTGCACTACCAGGCTATAACTCATTCCATACGTTTCGGCCCCAAAACTTGGACTGAAGCTCCAAAGGCAGTGGTGTTTCCATATTCATAAAGGATGCCTACACCTCCAGACTGGTGGCCCAACTTAATGCGTCAGAGATACTTCAGGTGCAGCTAACACTGGGTAAGACAACGATTAAGGTCGTAGCCTACTATAGGTCCCCAACCATGTCCCAAGACTCACAATCCACGTTCCTAAGCACCCTGGAGAATATTAGGGTCCAACCTAACACTCTCAAAATGGGAGATTTAAACTACCCCTTCATTAACTGGGAAAACTACTCATGTACCAATACACTTGCACAACGTTTCCTGGAATTCATTAATTCCAATGCCATGGACCAGCTCGTTCTTACTCCCACTAGAGGTAGCAATATCCTTGACCTGGTCATTACTAACATGGGCAACCGTTGCTTTACACCAATAGTCAACTCCTCCCTGGTTAGATCTGACCACAAACTAATCACCTTGGAAATCCACATCCCTCCCACCCCTCCCCCACAAAGGTAACCACCATGAAAAATTTCTCCAAAGCTAACTTTGGGCTCCTAAAAACAGAGGTGGTTAACTTCATGGCACCCATGCAAATAGAGAATAGTTGTATGACTGCTGAATCATACACCAATGCACTGTACAAACACATACACAAATGCATGGATCTCGCCATACCCAATAGAACCAAGACACTTTCCTCTAAAAAAGGAAGTCAGTCTGGTGGTCCCCTGCCATAAGCAAACTTTACAACAGAAGGAGGAAACTGATGTGGAATAAGGTGAAGTCCCAAGACTGGAAAAACTCCCTTATCAGCCTCAACAAAAAGTTGAGATCCCTTATCAAATCCTGTAAAGCTAGCTATGAAAACAGAATTGCAGCAGATACTACAGACAACCACAAGGCCTTCTATAGTTATGTAAAGACTCTCCATGGCTATACTCAACAAAGTATCAGTTTAAGGGTGTGCACACTTATGCAACCAGCTTATTGTATGTTTTTTTTATTTTTTATATTTTTTTCCCCTAACAGATTTGTTTGTTTTTCAACTGATTTGTACAGGTTATAGGTCACATTAAAGGTGGGAAAAGTTTTGAAATTATTTATTTTGGTCTCGTTTTTTTATATCACAAAAACCTGGCATTTTAACAGGGGTGTGTACAATTTTTATATCCACTGTATGTATATACATATATATATATATATATATATATATATATATATATATATATATATATATATATATATATGTGTGTGTGTGTGTGTGTGTGTGTGTATGTGTATGTGTGTGCGTGTGCATGTGTGTGTGTGTGTGTGTGTGTGTGTGTGTGTGTGTGTGTGTGTGTGTGTGTGTGTGTGTGTGTGTGCCACATACTGATAGATAAGGGTAATCATGTCTGAGGGAGTTAGGGGGAGACAGATACATATGCATAGCTGTCTGTATGCACAGAGATATATTCACATCTCATTTCTTTAGGCAGATGAGGCATCAGGCATGGGCTGACATTAGCTAAGTGTAGAAGCATGCCCAGTGTGACCATCAGTACTTCCAAGATGAGTCCAGGCCAGACCTACCTGTACTCCAGTCCGGGAATTTGTGTGCTACAGCCAATTGGCTGCTGCACCTAATTCAGCAGTCCAGCACCTCCCTGATATTATGTCCAAGGGATTCCCCGGCTGTGAGCTGCACATAATATCTGAGTCATGCATAGGGTGTGTACAGATTGTAATAGACTGTACAGGGTTTTGCATCATATGTCTGGTACATTTTACAAAGCATTGTGATTTTCAGGTACATCAGTGGCAAATCATTATAGACTGAAGTTAGGAACTGATGAGAGACATTTGAGTTACTGACTCCATACACAGCAGAGAACCCATACTACTGCACAACCTTTTTTCTCTGCACTTTCTACATTTGTCCGGACACTAGTTAATCCTTCTCTTTATATGTGGGCCTTTGTGCCACTCCTGTTCATGTTTTTTTCAATATTTCTTGCTATAAGTAGTTGTAGGTATGCTGTGACTGGGGTACATGATGTAACACTACACACAGGGCTACATACTTCACACCTCTGACTGTACATGTTTAGCAGGATGTCCAGCATTCCACCCCATATGTCTGCCTGTTCCTCAGACAGTTGTGTTTTTTTTAGTAATATACAACTACATGGTGCCCACTGAGTTGTTGTAGGTACCGGCACAGTTATGTGATGGTCTTTACAACCTGCTGCTACTCTGACTTGTTACAACCTGCTGTTATACTAGCCACCTTCTAGGTTACTCAGAGCATGTGTAATGTCCATGGCTGTGACCCCTGTCCCTCCATTGTCTCTGGCTTTGTCCAGCTTTCTTGCAGTAACAAACAGTGGTGCATTGGCAGTCTGTGGGACTCCTACCATAGGAGTACCTCACATGCAAAACTGGAGGTGCAGACGGCTTCGAACCATGAACACCATCAACCATGCTAATGTACTTAGCCCACTAAGCCATAAAAAATGTCATCACTTAAATGGAGTTAACATTTCAGTAATACCAAATAAGGACTTTTGTACACTGCATCCTTCTCCCATTTTCCAAGAGTCACATTGGTCAGGCTTGGGGCCATAACCATCCCAGAGCTGTTCAAGTAGTCTGCTTCTAAAATCTGTTGTTAAACATAAACTAGTTGTTCTTAAAGGTTAGATCCAATAACTTTCCTAGAACTTCTGTCTCTCCTAGTACTACATTCCTGTCCTTTTCATCTGTAGTGACCAGGATGGTGGGATTACTACCTGGAATATCTCTAATTTTACCCTGAATATCCAGAGTCTAAAATAAAAGATTTATTTGTTGAGTTGTTGTTGAGTCTTTCGGCTTTTCCCGGTTAGGGGTCGCCACAGTGGAACTCCGGTCCGCTAATGATTGGCAGTAGATTTTTACGTGCCGAGTTGCCGGCCCTGATGCACAACCTTCAATGAAGGTACGCCCATTCACGCATGTCTCCACACAGAAGACGCTCTAGCTGAGAATCAAACAGGACAACGTCTTACTGTGAGGCGACAATGCTACCGCAGCACCACCGCAGTGACAAAATAAAAGATTTATTATCATTTATTATCCTCTGCTATTTGTTTTATCTAAGAATTAAAGTAGATGAATATTATCTCAGTTTTATTGCCATCATCTGCCACTGCTGCCTGTATGGAGTGTCAGAGATATTCTTATGGGGTTTGGGATCCCAAGGAAGCATGGTAGTTTTTTTTTTTTTTGGGGGGGGGTGACCAAAAAGTCAAAACGCTCAGCATCTAGTAAATCATCTTCATGCAGCATTCTTAGTTGCCTCTCTCAAAGTATCATAAGTAACATTCATATTTACTGTAAAACCTGTTAGTGCCAAGAATGGCCTCCATTTTTCAGTTATAAGTGGCTGCATCTGTAACTAGGATGCCTCCTCTTTTATCCAGATTCATTATTCTATTATCTTATAGCTACTTGATTTTTTTAGAGCAGCCAGTTCCTTTTTGATAATGTTGTATAACATCTTCCCTGTGGTTTACTGAGATCCCTGCAGATATCAGACTCACATTTGCTCTCATCTGCACTCATGGTGGGGTGCATGGGGGGGGTCACTGGGCTTTTTTCCATTTTATACCACTTACATTTCTATCAGCAATGATTCCATCCTTATTTTTGTCATTAAAAAATACTTTAACATTCAATTTCCTCACATACAGTTTAACATTTATCACAGTTTTCTCCTGTTAAATCACACCCTTACCTAAGATTTATTTTTCTAGCTGAGTCAACGGTTTTGTTGAGTGGTTCCAGAATTAGTACTATTTTGTTGTTGGTTCTGGTAAGGCTGCAACATGTTCCTGGCCCCTTTCTAGGACCTGTTCCTCTGTTATTGGTGCCCTTGTGGGGACTTCTGATTTGGGGTGAGAGGCTGCTCTATCGTGTGTTCCCATTTGGGGTCTGGAGATTCAGGATGGTGAGTGTTTCCCTCTGTGGTGTTTTCTTCATGTCCTATTGCCTCATGCTGGTGGTTGGTGCCCCTAATTTGAGTCCACATTTATGTTTCCCCTGTTGAAAATCCTGACTTTTGTCTTCTTCCAAGTCTGTCTGGTCAGCAATAGGTGTGGCCATGGTCCCTTGTGTTCCTACCTCATGCTTGCAGTGATGGTTAGGTTTGTAGTGCCTCCAGTGACCACCAAAACATGTCCCACTATTGTGTCTGGCTGGGTATCTCCTTTTCATGGAATAAGTATGGTGGTTTTGTGGTTCCCACTTGTCCCTACAGTACCTATTGACTATTTTCCATTTTCTTCTTCTTAACTTTGTTTTCACTCAGTGATTTTGTTTTCAAGGTCTAAAAATCTGGAAGGGGAATCAGGGCTGTCCTTGCTTGCATTCTCTGTGTTTAGGATGTTGTTGATGGTGAAATGCAGCTGGATTTTGATATGCCTAAGGAGGATCCCAATCAGCTTGAGAATAACATCCTTTAAAACTGTGATTAAGTTCTCCTCTAGTGTGTTCCACATGGGTTTTTTGAACAGCTTTATCCCCTAGGAATCAGTTCTTTTTCAATACTGTTCCTGAGGTAACTCTATTCTCTCTTCCCAGTATAGCCTTTTCAGTCTCTCAAGGAGGAGATAGTTGTCTGTAGGGTCATGTTGGTTGTCTCTTGGTGTATAGTTGTTATGCCCAAAATGCTGGGCCACGTTTGTCCATGTAGGTGTCTTCAGAAGGTTTTTAAGTCTAGAATATCTGTTTCCATATCTCTGGTGGTCTCCTTGAAGTGATTCCCTCAAGTGGGTATCTTCAAATGCCAAGAACAAAGAGAAAACAGAGGTAATCAAGAAAGCTCGAGTCTGGCCTGGTATCCCACCTGTAACCCACAGGATGATAGGACTAACAAGAAACATAGTATACATTTTATGATTGGCTGTTTGTCTTTCCATCTCCCAGATCTTCTTACAATCAGCTCCCCAGGACTCTTCCACCATTGTCTGCAATTGACTTTAAATAACTAGCTTGTTAAATGTAATGTATTAGAACAAGAACATTCATCCATCTACCTACTTAACTGAATAAAAGAAACATCAACAAGGTGTCTTCATTCAGACAGTCTCCTAGATCTGCTAGCTAAAGCAATTTTATCAGGACTAATCTTTTATACTGTTTTCATTTTAGAAAGGGAGACAGAAGAATGTGCTCACCAATAAGAACATGGCCCACAACTTCCCTAGAAAACTCTACATCATGGTGCTAGAAAACACCTTTTGCCTGATAGTTGTCTCTGATTTAGGAGGAACAGTTCAGATTCCATCATGGCTATGGAACACTTAACATTGTTCTTGTATGAATATTACAGGGAGAACATGGAGCTAGCCATCATGGTCTACATATCTTTTGTGAACTGGGATAACGCATATGGCTGCATTCCCTGAGTGTCTTGTAGGAAGAACAAAGAACACTATAGGCTACCAGTGAGGGCAAAAGCATCCCTGCTCCTGATTACTTTTACTTTCAAATTCCTGAAGGAAAAATACTTCCCACCTCTCTTCAACAAAGTCTTTATTAAATGCCTGCCATACTCTCCAAAGCTCTTATGCTATCCAACTAAATAGGCTACCTTTACTTTTGCTACCTGTGAGTGATCTTTCACTAAAATTGTCCCTGCATGATGGAATTCCATACTGGAAACTATCTAACAAAGCAACAGCTTAAAGGTATTGAAGAAATTCCTTTGCACTCATCTCATCACCGATAACACATGAAGTTATTCACAGACATAGGGTGAGCTGCCCCTTCCTCTCCTCTGACTTCCATAAATATATGCTAGCCTCTGTTCTCCCTCATTTGTTTTGAGGCCTTCTCAGGTGAACAGGATATTTTAATATTTTATTACATTTGTGTCTCCTTTTTGCATATTATGTCTTCTCATCTTACTTCTCATTCCTTAACTGTTCCAAGCTTATGTACATATGCATTGTATGTCAAAAACAATATGATATATGTATTCTGTCTCTACCTTGAATTTGCTTACTTGTACATTCTCTTTGAAAGTAACTTTTTTTTTCATCTGTCTTCTCATTGTATTTGCCTATGTGGCCTGAGTAATTTTAAAACTCATCCTGAGATCATTCCACCTACCTGGTTAACAAATGTTAAATAAATAAACTATGAGGTTCTAGGACCACTGCTGCATGCTATTTGGTCCCTGTATTTGCAGATCAGGAGTAATGTCCTTAGTCTCAGCATTAAGTCTGAAGATTCATAAAGGACAACATTAAGTCACATCTAGGATTTCAAGGAGCAGTTGAGGTTTGCAGAATATCCACTCTGGGGAACATGAGGGTTGCATCTTTGTTGCTGATAGAAGATGTTCACATGGTGTCAAGTAACTTTGATTTTTATCACATAATGGGACAATTTGCTTCTGAGCATGAAGGGGTTGGGATGAAAGTCATCACCTCCAAATTACAAGTCATAGCTCTCTCATGGAAAAGAGTGAAGTGGTCTCTGCAGGTGAGATGTGATAGTAGAGTAGCTCTACCAAGAAGAGCAGCTTAGCTATCTTTGGGTCTTAGTCATCAGTTAGAGATAGTTGTAGCAGGCTGTGGATAGAGCAAGGAAAGCAGAGTCACACAATAAAATTCTCACCTTACAAGTCAGACTATGCCCCCTTTCTCACCTATACTCATGATGAGCCCACAGATGCAAGAGGGGTTATTAGCAGGGTTACTGACTATGGTAAAAAGAGGAGCTTAGCAATATGGGAACATTTCTTAGAATACAGCCACTGACTAAATGAGAAGGAATCATTTGAGGCAGCTTCCTCCGTGCGTTCTGCAGGAGTTGTACAACACATGGCCCAGTGGAAGGAAATCCTGTTGCAGACCCAGGGCACATTGGAAAGAGTATGCCTCTCAACTTGTCTGGAGTTTCCGCAGGATGAGCCAGAAACTGCTCTACATATTACCACAATAATCATTAGGACAGGCAATTTAAAAGATTGATGGAGAGATTGACTGATCTTATTGTCTTTGTCTGGTTACATAAATAAATAAATGGGAGTATATCTATAATGGCAGTAGGAGGTATGACTGTACTATGATCCTCAGATTTAAGAGGGCTTATGTATTGGGACCCTCAACATTTTTCTATCAAAAATTAATGGTAGGTTGATTTGTTCAATTATTTTAAAATAAAACTGATTGGTGGGTGTTAATAAATGATCATACTTGCCAAGTTTTTAACTCATATCTCACATTGCTTTCAAGATACTGGGCATAGAAAGTAAGTTAAGACCTTCAGATGCATTAGTGGGAATGCAAAGCACTAATTATTGGCACCATCATCACACAACTCCCTGTCACAAGTGTGAGACACAATATTTCAGGTCCTACAAATTGTGAAAAGTCAGCCTTGATTGCAATATTAAAACAAATTAAACATTCACTGTTGCAGTGTTCAAGCATTTTTACAGTGGTAATGAAGAAATTTAGCTGCAAAATAAAGGTTTGCATATTAAGTGTTTGAACTTTTTGAAAAATGTATATGTAGTTTGTCGAATATGTGGTTCCTCTAGGATCACCAAGAAAGTTAATTAGCATGAAGTCAGAAAGTATACAAGTCCCAGAAGATGGAATTCAGGCTTAGGTCTGCATTTTTCATACCTAAATGTTTATACACTATTAGTGTAACATATTTTAGCTCTCTTTTTCATTATCATCTCTAGGAATTTCAAAATCCATGGCATTACTGCCACAATCTTTCCAAATTCTGACTTACACTATCTGTATCTTTTAGTGCTGACATCATATTTATTCAATGTATTAAAGAGGTAAAAGAAACAATCCAAAATGTGCAATTTTTAGCAAAAAGCAAAGCAAGATAAAAAAAAAGAAAGTAAAATGTATCAGCCAATTTACATTTTGTACAGACATGCAAAAATACAGAGTAAAATACATAAATAGTCACAATATTATAATGAAAACCTCTGAGAGGCTACAGATCATCAACTAAGCAACATATACAAGGATGTCAATGATATAATCATTGTGCAAGAAAGGGCAGCAGTTCTAATATAAAAGAAAAAAATGATGATGGGTACTTCAGCAGGCATGTCTGCTTTTTGTTTAAACAGCAACCCATCTACTGACTTCATGAGGTAGCAGCAATGCCCTATCTGCCAGCAGAGTAAATCTGTAACTTTTATTTAATTCACTAAGAACGGTACATCTTCAGTAGTTTGGTAACGTCTAAAAATGTGTAATAAGAATCAGCCAGTATTTATTTAGACTCCAGTATCTGCAAAATATATCCACTATGCACTGATACCATATTAGTACCCCCCCCCGCACACGCACACACACACACACACACACACACACACACACACACACACACACAGACACACACACATGCACTAACACAGATATTCTGCCATACCTAGGGGCATCTCCCATATCCCAACACTCAAGTGTGACACAGACTGACAAATGCACACCTACTGCAAGTATAAGAAAGCTAGGTTAGGTCTTCACCTTATAACCATGATCATGAAAACAGTTATTTGGTTTTCATACTGCATGTAAGTCAAACTTCAGAGCAAAATAAAAAAAAAAGAAAAGAAAAACAACACTTTTCAGTTTAAAATAAATGGGGGATGCTATATTTTTTTCCTGCAAAACAGCTCTGACACCAGACCTTTTAGAAAATTAGAAAGCATAAAATGTGGCCTTTGCAGCCAAACCTCAGCATTATAAAATGTATTTGGATAAAGTCTTCAAAAGAAAATACAGCAGAATGCACCACCAAGCAGTAAATCATCTTATTTTTTTTTTCTTTCCTGTATGGCAAGGTGCCAAAGAATTTATCTTATCTAACATTGATGACGTACCCTCTAAAAAAACATTCTTATTAATCATAGCTTTGAAGGTATTGATGAAGAACTCTGAACAAAGTGATTAGTTGTAAAATAGTACTTAATGGTACACTACCAAGCACTTTAGAGTATAAACATGTGAACATGCGCAGTTGCAAGCAAGCAGGTACACACACACATACACACATACACACACAGACACACACACACACACACACACACACACACACACACACACACACACACACACACACACACACACATATGCATGCAGAAATTGACTGAAACATCCACATGTTGACTTTTACAAAATAGACAACAAAATGGGAACTTTGCAAATGTCAACATGTTACTACACATGTGCTGATCAACAAACATGACACATGCAAAATTTAGCATTAAAAAAATAATGATAAAATCAAAACTCCACACAGAAGAATGTTGCTGTATAGTAGCAAACCAAGCAAATAACAGCAAAAAACACTTCCAGCAGCTCACAGCATAGTCACCAAACATAAACTTAAGGTCTGAGGAAACAAACTTATTGTTTGTGAAAGCGCTTACTAATAAACGTTTTTTAAGAAAGACCTTGGATTTTGTATGTTTGGAGACTTTGCCGTGAGCTGCTGGAAGTGTTTTTTACTGTTATAAAAAAATAATAAGACATTGGGGGGGATTCAGTAATCCTCTATGTAGGACGAACAAAGTCCTACTCGGAGACTGCCGTCGAAGAGTTAGATGTTAGTGCGTCATGCATATGCATGAGGGCATGCTGACTCAACTCCCAGGCTAACACGGAGCATGTAGGAGTGCAGTGGGCATGTCAGACTGCCGAGCAGTCCAAATATCCATGCCCCTGCAAGTGCATAAACAGCAAATGTCAACAGAAGTGAGTGAGTCCGCTCAAATGTCCACAAACCCAACACTACACTCCCCCACATTCTAAATCCCTGTACAAGTAAAAAATGTAAAGGTTCCCTTTTTATTTATTATTCCCGGCATATCTGCCCATACTTGCACGTGTATGTGTGGGTTGGCCCATTGCTTAGCTACAGTTAGCAGTGTAGACATCGAAGAGGATAATAAACTATTGATATGCAAATTAAGGGAAATAGCAATAGCATAGTGGTAGATCCCTCGCACAAAGAGTATGCATTCCAGGTTCGAGTCCCTTCACTTCACTACCTATTTTCTGTAGGAAATGTGTGCATAAAAAGAATTTCTGACATCTACCTTTTAAATCCCAGTAAAATACATTGAAATGGCCTATGTGTTAGTGAACAATATTTTATATATAAATAAGAAGGTGGAATGGTCATGCATGCTGATAAATGCATATTTAACATATCTTAAGCAATGTGAAGCACTGCTAAGCAAAGTCCACTAGTATTAAGCACAGTGAAGTATAATTGCTCATAGCTGAGCAGTGCTTTAACTAGCACAATAGTTTTGCGTGGAGCTGCGCATCGCGCCGAGTGCAAATAAAACATGTTTGCGCGGAGCTGCGCACCGCGCCAACTGAGGCAATGTTGGGCAACGTTGGCCAGCATAAAGCAACTGCTCACAGCTTAGCACTGCCTTAACTAGCACAATAGGATTTCGCAGAGCTGCGCATCACACCAAATAGTGCAATGTCGGGCAGCGTAGAGTAACGTAGAACAACATCGAGCAACACTGGGCAAAGCTGAGCAAAGTCAGCTAAACACAGCCACACCTCCTATCCAGTCTGGCCAGTAGTAAAATAAAAAGCAATGACATGCCTCGAACCTGGGATACTGTGCACCATAATCACAGTACTAAACCACTAAGCCATGACAGCTTTAAATATGTATGCATTTCCAACACACTCAAACATGACAATGAAAGTTTACCCATTGCTAAGCAGGTGTGTTCTTAGCTGAGATTTTCCAAAACCGGCCAATCACAAATAAGTGTGGGAAATGATGCATATTTAAGCTCCATAGGCGGGAATAATTGCCATAACTGGTTGTAGCTCCCATCTGCAGACAGTATGGCCGATGCTTGAGAGGGCTCTTGTTTTCGAGCGCAACAGTGGGGCATTGAGGAGTCAAAATATATGGTTTGGCTCCTCGTCCATCATCATGATGCAAGACTCCTGCAAGGCCAGTTTCAGGGCACAGAGTACAAAGCGGAAGCCTGGAACCGGTTAACACATGATCTCACCAGTGCCACAGGTGTCCCTCAGACTGGTGAGCAGATTAGACACCACCATGCAGACCTGAAGAGACGCAAGGAGGACCAACTGAACCACTGGATACAGGAGGCCCATGGAATGCCAAATGCCCCACTACTGAGTATGTAGCCATGGAATGAAGTATGCAAGAATTGCTATTGTAGTCTATATTATGGATAGGTATGTCTCAATATCCCTTCATTTACTTAACAGCTGCAGGTTTCCATGCTGCGAATCAGCAAGCCTATGCAGATAGGCTGCTAAGGCTGCGCCACCAGACAGGTTAGTAAATATTCTGTATGTGTGGTCATATAAAATAAGTGAGACAGCATGAAAAGTTGTTGTAACCCATTAATAAAGGCATAAAAGGTGTGGAATAACTTCTCTGCATGTACTGTCATATAAAATAAGTGAGACAGCATGAAAAGGTGTTGTAACCCATTAATAAAGGCATAAAAAGTGTGGAATAACTTCTCTGCATGTACTGTTATATAAAATAAGTGAGACAGCGTGAAAAGGTGTTGTAACCCATTAATAAAGGTATAAAAAGTATTGAATAAAAGACCTCTGCATGTACTGATATATCAAATAATTTAGGGAGCCACTAGAAAAGTGTGTAATGTTATTAATAAAGGTATAATTCCTGGAGTGTGTCCATGTCACTTTCTTCTATATGTTGTTGTACCCTTGCATAATAGAAATAGTACTGTTGTATTAAGTGCAATCAACCCACACATGGGTAGGCCCATATAAAGTGTATGAAGGGAGTGCCAGTAGCTGTTAAGCATATATACAGTCCTCAACTGTCGGTTAATGGCCGGCATGTACAGGTTAATCTGGCACATGAGCAGCTTGTTAATGTGTTCCCCAGAAATGTCAGCATGCTGCTAGAAATGTAGGGGGCTGTTAACATATACCTGATAATGCCACCTGAACACATCCAGATATGTAGATACATAAATATAAATGAAAAATATAAATATGTAGCAGTAACATCTGCATCCAGGACAGTTTGTATGTCAGATACAGGTCAGGTATATCAAGAACTAGCAAAACCCATTACACAATTTAACGGACATTGCCTAGTGTAATAATACATGTAGGGGATATTTAACTGCAGTCAATAGGAATGTAGTGTAAACTATAAGTATAGATAAGTTGTTAACGGAGGTATCATTTTACACCCTACTGTATGTGCACAAACAATGCAATTCCACGCCTCATTGGGTATACCTAATCTCATAAAATTTGTTGGGACACATGTCCTATTGTTATATAAATATCTGTATTTACTTTGATGCATGTGACTTTTCACATACCACAATCTTGGTGGCCTGTTGCCACCAATCAATTCTGCATGCTGTTGGAATGTCCACTGTTGTTCTATATATACATGTGTTATGATTGCTCTTCAACTGTTTGAACTCTGGTGTGTTGGGTTAATGGGAATACTACTGTATGCTGTTACAACTAAACTGGAATGCTGTTGGCTATTACTAACCCATGTTGTCATTAAATCCTCCTAAATATAGAATGTATGAGAAGGCCGGTCCCAGTGGACCCACCTGTCCCACCTCAGCTGGCGATGGCACCTGGCACCAGCAGTTCCGGTGCCCTGCCCGGGACCCCCTCCTCCACTGGTCCTGTGCCACCTTCAGGTGGAAGCACTGCAGGAGATGGGGCTCAACCCCCCGTGCAAGTGTGGGTGGAGGAGGGCCACCTCTCACCCTCCGAACGGTAAGGGCCGTGGTGCGTAGGGAGATCCAGCGTTCAGTTGCTGATCCTCTATGTCAGCTCGAGGCAAGAGTGGCATGACTCATGGTTGAGCCTGCCCCTCCTACGCAGCCCCCAGCACAGCCATCCCCCAGGGTGTGATGGTGCAGTGGTAACTGCCCATGGGTGGGGATCTCAGCTCCACTGTTGCCATCTGTGGGCTCATGGGCTTGCGATTTCCAAACACCCTTCCCCGTCAATGGTGTTTACCCATCCCATGTGTCATACTTCGCCCCTGTATGCATCTTGTTTGTCTTGTCTGTTTACCTCCCCAACCTACCTCCCAAAATATACCTACTACCCCTACCCCACATTCCACTCTCACCAGAAAAAAAAATGGGCAATCTGCACGCAGAAAAAATTACGCCCCATACATAGCTGCCCAATTCGCACACATGTCCGCTGGACACAAACAGAAATTTAATTGGCAGTACAACATACTTTGTTGTCCTCACCCCTCTCTCAGGGGTGGAAAGTTTCAAAATTCTATTCAAAATACTGGTATATGCCCAGCTGTTACTGTTAAAGAAATGGGCAGCTATAGCTATGGACCTTCCCTACACCCATCCTGCACATCCCGAGCTGTTTTCCCTACTGTCTTTCCCTCTTTGTACCCCTTTTTTCACCACTTTCCTATCTCCCCATTTTCTTTTCTTTCAAACAAATGAGCGCGGGGGTTAGCGGGAGTAAGTACTTTTAAGCAGTAGTTAGCGGGTTTGAGCGAGTATGCGCTTAGCTAAGCTTGTGTGCGCTTAGCTAAGCATCATGCAAACCTGCGCAGACCCGCTTAAAACTGTTTAAAAGTGTCTTAGTCACTCTGTATGTCAGGGCCCTTGTTCTGCTCAGCAGCAAAATAAAATACCTCTGTCATTCTAAAACCCCGGACCTTGTACACACTAGACTGCATGAAGTACCACTGAGCCATGGTAAACATACAACAAATTGGTGCTGAAACCAATATATCATGCATCAGAATTAGTGAATTTAAAGACCAAATAGGAATGCCATAACACAAATCCTGTTTTGTGGATCTTTACCAGCAGTTCTTGTGGAATTGCATTACATGACAGTGAAAAGAGAACCAGCCATTCTAACAGGAAATAATGTTACAGCAGCACTTTACAACCCCCACACAGTATTATAGCAGGACAAACACTAGCATACTTGACTAGGGTAGAGACCATACTCCCCAACTGTGACAAAATGTAAGAGTTAGACACCACTTGTACTTCACGAAAAGTGTATTAATCCATATGCTCTGATTCTCTCAAAGTCTCAACCTAATGTTACTAATATTGTAAAGGTGTACCTCACTTCAACCCACTTTACCCTGAGTCTGTTCAAATATGTACCTGAGTGTTTGAGAGGCCTGGCAGAGGCAGAAGCACACAGGCATATCAGCTATTCCGCTGTTACACACTGTGCAAATAGCTTTGGAAGGAGTTCCAGAAGCATACCAATATGTAGGAGTACAACACTGAAATACCAAGGGATGTAGCCATGTACTGGTAGCAACCAACTGTGACAATGCCATTGTTCCAGTGCTGAAAAGATCGGTGTGGTGCACAAAGAATAACAGGCTAACGTCGGGCTACCATCTGGATAGGTGCACAGTTGGGAGCTATGCAGACAGACTACTTGCCCTGGTAAATTAACAGGTACACAGCAACCCTTTAAGTCCAGCAAGATAAAGTTCACACATTAAGACATAATGCCCTCTGTCCTACTGCACCCCTACCCAAATGTACAATAAACCTGTGTGTTCAGGGTCTACCAAGGATGTAGGTAGGCATACTCAGTACAGAAATTTATACAGTTTTCTTGAGTAGCCTGTGCTAATGTCAACAGTAAAAAAGCACAAACTGTTCAAAAGTGAGTGAATAAATATTCACAGTATAGCAGTTCACAAACAGTTCATGTGCCAAATGAATACATCTCAATAACTACTTTTGTATGTCAGTAAATTGTATAAGTATAAAAGAAACTACATACTCCCATGTATCTTATGTTAGCATATGTAGGGGTGAGTACAATTCTACACTGACAACTGTGTAGTGGAAGTGGCAACATTCAGGTCTGAGTACAACAATTATATCACTGGCTACACCCCTAGCTTCAGATATAAGAACTATACCAACCTTCTGACTTACACAATGGTCTCCACAGCAAACAAGCATGGGCCCCACTCTGGAAAGCTGAAAGGGCTATGCCTACCTGACATAGCAATTTATAGCATTGGGTTGCTATGACAGTGAGTACTGCAATCACCATATAGCAGGCTGCATGCAATTACCAAATGGTGGTCACCAATTGGTGCAGAGGTCATCACATGTACATGTGCAGATACCTATAAAAGCATGCTGTACCTGCTGGCCATGCATGCAATCATCCCATTGCAGATGGTGAGAGAGAGAGAGAGAGACACACACAGAGAGAGTGAGAGAGAGACTCACACCCCCACCCACACCAGTGGGAAAAAAAAATATACTAATAAAAAATATATATATATATATATATATATATATATAGTACATTCAGCCAAAGAGACAACTGAGTGAAAAATACGAACACATACAAAGGAAAGGTATGTAACAGATATGTATTTACTGGCATGTAGTAGATGTATTTGAAGACCACTCTACATACTGTGAAACACCAATATGTGGCAGCAGTACGTATCTATGCACAGATGCCCTGCATAACTACTGCCATGGACATAGTGTGTAGCTGTGTGCAGTGGGACATAACTGTGATATATGTAGCTCAGCATTAAATGTCAAACATCTGAACCATGTTATCTGTGTTCTGTACAGTAGTGTGGACAATGTCTGTTTGGGGGAGTAGCACATAAAGCTATGTAACCATGGATGTGA
This sequence comes from Protopterus annectens, assembly GCF_019279795.1. Classification (NCBI taxonomy): domain Eukaryota; kingdom Metazoa; phylum Chordata; order Ceratodontiformes; family Protopteridae; genus Protopterus; species Protopterus annectens. The sequence goes on along the minus strand of NC_056731.1, from coordinate 810,487,650 downwards.
CAGAGTAACAAATGCATTATAGTCATATCAACGTGTAGCTTAGCATTGACAACAGCTGTACCAGGCTAGTATGGTAATTAAGCATTTGCAGCTATATATACACCCTCTAATATTACTGTGTGCTCACATGTGACACCTGTTCATGTTGCAGCAAGGCACAACAGGTCAGCCGTGAGGTACACGGACTTACAACAGTGTGGTCCTTGTGTGTGTATGGCACACACATACGGAGAGATCTGTCTGTGTCAGATGTATTAACATCTGTACATGTGCATAGAGCAAGGGAAACTGTTTGTGAAAGGTGGATACACAGATGTTGTTGAAGGTTATGTGCATATTCCTATATAGGTTGTAGTGTGTGGCAAACCAGACAGCATACAGTGCTGGTATATGACGTGGTGGTTGAATGCTGTGGGTATGATTCATCAGGTTTACAGTGTTGCAGCCAGTGAGGCCTGCTAAAGCTACATGGGCTGAGAATACCTTCAATGCATTACGCACAACACTGTGCAATATTATGGCATAACTGTTTACCTCACAACCTTCCCGTACTCAATATTCCCACCATGAAAGGTGGACTGTATATGTGCCTATATGTATATCAATATGTACACCAATGGATGTTCATATGTATGTGTGTATATATACATACACACACACACACACACACACACACACACACACACATATATATATATATATATATATATATATATATATATTGAGAGAGAGAGAGAGTGAGAGGGAGAGACAGGGTGATATTTACTGCAACAGATGCCTGGTGACAAAGCCATGGACTCAAGCTCAATGTTGACACTGCATTGGCATCCCTCCTAGCAAAAACTCAGTACCCATTAACTACCGCATAGGTGGTAGACTACTTAACACTGAAGGTGTGATAAGAGACAATGGGACACAGGTGGACAGTAGTCTCCCCTTTGATTGTCACAGTGCCACACTAGTCATGTAACCTGTCTATGTGGCATGCATAATCACAAAAGGTGTGTCATCCAGGGAAGTATAGGTCAGTGTTCCCCCCTACTCCACACACAGAAAGCCCATTATAGAGTACAATGCCCCATGTGGTATGTACCTCACAAGACATGTACAGTAACTGGAAAGGACACAGACATACCTCACAAAGGGTAATAATGGCCTCAAACAGATGCCCTATGCAGACCGTCCCACAAAACTACAGCTAGACTGTGTCACATACCGTCTACCCAGAGGTGACCTCTGCCTAACATGCAAATCTATGTGAAACCCAGAGCTGTTGGACATGCTCCACGTAATCAGATCACAATCCCTATGAGCTACATGCTCTAGGGACATAAAGCTTGTCACCTCAATAAACAGCATATGCTGGATGGATAGATCCCTATCTCAGAGACATGCCATACCCTGGCACAAACCACCTATTAATAGCAAATGAAGCTCCTAATTAGCAGTCATCATATATAAACCTGATGATTGTGTGTGAAATAGTAAATAAACCCTGGGAATCACCTCTGTGGCTCTGCTTGACAGGGTCACGTGAAATGAAATCACCCGTGTACCAAAGGCCAGGGTAGCGTATAGCTAGAAATCTATAGGTCCTAGGGCCAATAGCCTATAACCTACCCATGAAACGATACACACCCACATGTACCTGTTGCAATAATTGCTTTGTGAGGCTGACTGAGTGTGATGGTGAATGTGTTGGTGAATGTGTCCGAGTTCTGTATATGTGTGATAGCTAAGTGGGAAACTGTTTCTGTCATGGTATGTAGTGTCCTAGCTGTGATCCCAGCAAATGATGTGCAAGCTATTGCTAGGCACAAAAAGCAGTATGCCAGATGGCCTGGCATAGTGTGTTGGTGTCAACTGGGGTGTCCCATTGTAGGCCACAGCAGTACATGTATGCTTATTGAGAGTCACTGCTGGTGAATCGAACCCCTGACCGAACTGTAGTACTACCTGAAGCTGTATGCCTAAATCAGCACAGTAAGGTGTATGTACACATGTCCTGGAACCACTGTTTTGTTTGTTCCCCGTAGTCCTCCAGATGACAGGGTTCAGGCATAATGTCTTGTAACTACTGGCACACAGTACTGTATGGTACACAGGTAAAGGTCATGTGTGTTGCCATACATTTGTGTCTGGTATGTATGTCTGATATGTGTGTGTGTGTATGGTTGTACCATGGCCTCGGTCATATGTGTGTTACAGGATATAGGTGTGTATCTAGCAACATGTATAGTGTAGTACAGCAGTATGCCACCCATATTGACGAATGAGCACATATGTTAGACAGGGGTTTGCCATCAATGACTAGTGTGGTATGCTGGTAATACTGTGACTGGACCCTACAATCATTGCAATGGATTACACATTACGTTATGCATTAGCATGATATATATCCCCTGTGGCTAGGTGGTGCATTGTGTCGCATACAGGTGCCATATACTGTTGTATAGTCTTACATATTGGTTTATCTTTGTTGCTGTGCAGAACATGGTTTGATATATGGAGTGTGCCAGGCACTGTCAGGCAGTTGTGGGTTGAGCACTGATATGTGGTATTGAAAGTGTGTATCCTTTGACAGCCAATAGGTTGCTATATATGGCAGTTAAATGATATCCGTACTTTAGAATATTAAGTGTGCCACTTGACGTGCTCACACATATTGTTTCTTTGCCTTCCAGGGTAATGGCCCACCATCGTAATCCCTCATACAGCACAGCAGAGGATGAAGTGATGACAGACACCATGGCTCAACACTACACCATGCTGTTCTCAAGAACCAGTCAGGACCAGCATGAGCGGACTGCACTGTGGCAAGATCTTGTCCGTAGGGTAAATGACATAGGCATGCATAACCAGACATATGAGCAGGTACGCCATCACTGCAGTGATTTAATTAGACATGTCTGGCAGCATGCGTCTGATATCTGTAGACAACAGCTTGCCACAGGTGGTGGGGTAGCCATCCATCCCCCCCTCACCAGAGTGGAGGAGCTGCTCCTGAGCCAGGTGGTTCCTGGCTAACAACAGCAACAACAACAACTGACATGCATCATCATGGAAACCGGAGCCACCCAGCAAGTTGACATGGAGTGTGCAGGTAACATGGCATAGCTGTACACTACTGTTACCTCTATTGGTAGATCATGCTTATGTGAGATGTGTAGTGTATAGTTACAAGATGTGGTGCCTAGTGTTGTGCAATAATAATATTTTGGAATATAATATGCAGGCCTGTGACTGTCAACAGTCGTACTACTGTAAGATTGCAAACACACAGTAGCAATGCCACAGTTGTTGCCACTGACAAACTGTCTCATACCCTTGTAGGTCCCTCTGATGTGACAGCAGGGCAGCAAACCCATGCTGGTGAGTGTGTTCTACATTTATTATTGCTAAATAAATGTGCATGTCATAGGTGAGATGTAAGCCATGTACACGTCACACACGAGCGCATAATGCATGCTGTGCATGTTTGCTGTGAGACTATGCACATCTCAGTAATGTGAGTAGCTGACTCAAACACATGCAATACACAGCGCATCCCACACAATTGTGGCAACACTGTAGTGGACATTGGATAGGCACAGTCGATACACATGCCCACAAAGCACGCAACTGTGTCATAAGCAGTACATGTTAACATGCTACACATGGTGTATACATACACACGCTGTAAGGTCACACTTCAGTATCCCAATTGTCATCCACACAGCACATATAACATACCTGAGGGGTAGAGTCCTCTCATGTGGCTGTGCAACACTCTTCAACACATAACACATTCATGTTAGGTAATGCCCCCTACTGTGCACCTTATGAACCCATGTAACAACTGTCCGTGTAATGGTGAATGTAGCCATGGTACTGCAGTACAGGTACAGCATGCTATGTGCTGGTCTGGCACACATTAGTAGCCTTGAGTGACCAGATGATGTTGCATGATGTTGTAACATGGTACTACACCAAATCCAGTTACAGTGGCCACAGTACTACACATATCATTAATTGCTAAGCACCTCAATGTTGTGTGTGTGCAAACATATGCACCGATACACAATCTGCATAGCAATCACCATTTGTACATAGTGACACACATGTCTTGTAATACTATTGCGTGTATAGGTCACATGACACACATTGTGTATGGGTGAAGTTTAATGTTGCAGTTGTGTGGTAGCATGCCATGTCATACTTGGCACTAGCATGTCCACAATATGTCCTACACTCACCATAACCACTGTACAATGTCTATGTTGAGCAATGATATTCCATCAGGTATACATGCACCACTCATTCTGTGTGTATACATAACATGCATGTGCTAAACCTGTGTCCACAATTGTCTGCTAAAGACACAGATGCTCTAATCAGAATTGGATATCTATGTGACACACCGATACACATCCAGCCATGGTATGTATACCTGTGAGTGATGGTGCACAGGACATTGCAGAGACGTTAATACTTGCACAGCAATGTTCTGTCCATGTACACACTGCGTTCCAGGGTGAGGCCAATCACTGAACAAAACACACATGTATCAAAGCCATGTATACTGTTATTAGCAAGGGCTGTCTACACTCGCATGCTGTTGAGCAACACATGTCCTGCATGCTGTCACGTTTAGTATAAATGTTTGGCTTGTGATACTGTACCCCACCATCACACGCTATTGAGTATGTTCTGGATTGCTGGTGGTGTGTATGTCTGTGCGTGTCTGTAGTAGTGAGGAGTGTATATGTGTTCATGTGTGCATGTGTTCATGTGTGCATGTGTTCATGTGTTCATGTGTGCATGTGTGCATGTGTTCATGTGTGCATGTGTGCATGTGTGCATGTGTTCATGTGTTTATGTGTGCATGTGTGCATGTGTGTATGTGTGCATCTGTTCATGTGTTCATGGGTTCATGTGTGCAGACATCATGTACAGGTCGTAAAGTGTGTTTCCTGTCTCCCTCTCACAGGTGCTGATTTTGGGCTGGTTCACTGCAGCAGGGAAACTGATGTCACTGAGCATGATAGTGATGATGATGATAGGTGTGTTGAGGCACAGGCATGTTTGCCAGGGTCTGTCGTTGAGCCAACAATCGACAGTATACAAGTGTCCACCCCATCCATGCACACAGTCATACTGCCAATACATCCATCACCAATGCCCTTAGCTGAGGGACAGCGTACAGCCGGCATTAGCCAGGACAGTGTGGTATCTATGGCACATGCATCCCAACACAGCAGCCATACCCAGATGTCTGGAAGGGTACCACATAGGCAGATGTCCAGGGGTTCTCGTAGGAGCACTGCTTGCCATCATGCCACTGGCAGATGTGCCACAGGTCTTACAACCTCACGCATGTTCCAGGCTGTCATGGAGGCATAGGCATGTATGGAATGGTACACCAGACAGGGACTAAGGGCACAGAGGGCACATAACACCGCATTAAATGACAGTATCCATAAGCTAGCAGGGGCCATCCGTAACTACACTGAGGTCATGAATAGACATTGGGGTGAGACATTAGATGTCCTCCGCAACGCCATGCCCATGTGTCAGGATGGATGGATGAGACATAGACGTATGGACATATGGCCAGCAACATCAGCAGCTGGCAGTCGGCATGGACATCCCTCAAGTCACAGCCGCTCCCGTAGTGCCAGTACCAGCCCCAGCAATGTTGGGGTTGGGCTGTCCATAGACCATCCTAGAAGACCATGCCCACGTGGCTCTGGACAGTCCCAGCAGGGACCTGGGTTCAGTGTACATCCATCTACCTCTGGGGATAGTACCCAGTCAGGCTTAGTACCTGATAGTGTCAGTAGCACCCCTGCTAGGCACAGGTACCGTATCTGTGGCCAGAGACAGTGATCTGTAAAGCCTGGCAGGTACAGTCTGTGGCTGTCTCACAAATACCCGTATATGGCAGCCGCATGGTGGAACTGTGTGCATGCAGACACACACACACACATAAACAACACACCTAGGGCTACCACATACACGCACACATTACATCAGCATTGGCCCATAGCAGTATTCTTGGCCGTCTCTCACACACACACACACACACACACACACACACACACACACACACACACAGACACACACACACATGCACACACATACATGTCGATTGTATGGCTCACTGTAGGCTTCTGGCAAACCAACTACACACCCTGTGCATATGATGAATCTGTGCCACCTCCTGTCATCTGTGACATCGATGCAGGAACAGGCTACCATGGTGCTGATGCACAGGGTTACTTAATAGCAGTATAGCAATGTTAGCATGTTGTCAGCAGTAGAGTGCAATGATATGCTTGAAGGTGTGGCTGAGCAGGTATGATGCATGTAAGCTATGATTGTCATTGTAGTAATGTTCACACCAGTGTTAGTTCCAATAGTGTATAGTCCGCCCACATGCCACTTGGCTGATGTGTGTAATATTGGCAGCATGTGTTAGAGAGTGGACAGTATGTGTGGGATGTGTGTGGCACATATTTGCAGGTGTATATTTGTGAACATGGTGGAGGTGCACTGTCTGCATGTACATGCATAGTGGACACATGGGCAGGGTGACATGCCCTGTATTACACAGTAACACCCCATAGTCTCGATTGGTGGCCAGTATGATTGTACTACACACATTCCGGAACCTGACTACACATGTGTGTATGACATGGTTAGACACTGTGCTGTGGGTGATACTGTTAATATCTGTCATTGATTTGCATTCTGGTAGTATACACTACTTCAACAGCCTGACCATAACCAATCGTTAGATGATGGCTTGACAAGTGACACACAGATGTAGGACACACAGTAACATTTGGACACTTCAGGTACTATACTATGCCAGTAACCAGTGGTATTCACCTGCACACATTACTGAGACCACTCCTGTTTGGCATATAGCTCTCTTAGGTACAAGCAATCACAGTAGGGATATGTCCGTCCATGTGTGGTGATGCATACTGTGGCCTATAATGCATTCTCCAGATGACACACACATCCTCCACAAGGGTATCACACAGACAGATCCCTGTTGTCAAACCCATGCTGTAAAGCTATATGCCAACCAAAGCATAGTCATCCACCTTTACAGAACATAGTATCCCCACAGTATCACATAGGCAGTAGCTACCAACATGAAGAACAGGTACCGATGTGTACATGCAACCAAGTGGTACGTCATCTCTCCTATGACAATCACTTTTCCAAAGGTATGTTTAATTCCCTCGGTGGATCACATAAGCAATAAGGGGTCTGAATGCATACCCACAAAGGTTGTTGTACACCTATAATGAATAGCCATCAGTGATAGGCCCTGCTGCGTTTGAACAGGTCTGACATCTACCTCGGACATAATCACTCACTCACACAATTCTATAGAAACCGTAATGAGTGTGTGTGACACAGTTGACCTAGGCCAGGGATCACTGCAGTGTCTGGCCTTGTCACAAGCATACAGATGTGACATAAGGTCCAGACAGCAGCAGCACACTCTTGAATAGATGACAGATGTGTTCTTGGAGAAAGCAGGGTTCCCATACATGAAATAATTGAGGTCACATGTACGTAAATGTATTTGCCACACAGCTACCTCACATGTGCAATACACATACTGGTGTCATACTGATATGTCATACAGTAGTAAAAGCAAAACCCACAACCCATCGACCAACAGTCCCACACACATAGAGCACACACACACTTGTCAAGTGCAGGATTCAAACCTTTACCTAAATGCTTAATGTCACTACAGGAGTACGCATTTACACGACGCACTAAACACATTATTGTGAGTTCTCTTTCCACAGGTATATTTGTAGGGTGGTAACATCATCAGACCTGTCAAAGATTAGTATACCACTTTTAAGATGTTTGACTACTCTCCAAAAAGGGTGCACCTCTCCAAAGTGTTCACACACAAACAGACACACACACAGTTGTCAAGTGCAGGATCCAAACCCCTACCTAACTGATTTATGTCACTACAGGAGTACACATTTACACAATGCACTATACACATTACTGTGAGTTCTCTTTCCACAGGTATATTTGTAGGGTGGTGACATCATCAGACCTGACAAAGATTAGTATACCACCTTTAAGGTGTTTGACTACTCTCCAAAAAGATTGCTCCTCTCCAAGGAGTTCACACACAAACAGAAACACACACAGTTGTCAAGTGCAGGATTTAAACCCCTACCTAACTGATTTATGTCACTACAGGAGTACACATTTACATGACGCGCTATACACATTACTGTCAGTTCTCTTTCCACAGGTATATTTGTAGGGTGGTGACATCATCAGACCTGACAAAGATGAGTATACCACCTTTAAGGTGTTTGACTACTCTCCAAAAAGGTTGCTCTTCTCCAAGGAGTTCACACACAAACAGACACACACACAGTTGTCAAGTGCAGGATTCAAACCCCTACCTAACTGCTTTATGTCATGATAGGAGTACGCATTCACACAACGTGCTATACACATTACTGTGCATTCTCTTTCCACAGGTATATTTGTAGGATGGTGACATCATCAGACTAGACAATGTGGGTTACAGTAGGTGACAATGGGTGGGCTACATAGAAGGAATGTCTGAACACTTTGGCCATGTGATCATCAACGGAGAGTTCACTATCTAACTGTGTCCCCAGGACCTTCATGACTTTCTCCATACATACTGGTGTACCACCTATGTGGTAATTTGTTTGCACTTTGTTTTAGCAAAACGGGATGACTATGCATTCTTTGCCATTCTTGTTGGGGCATTGTTTTGACACCAGGTATATGTGTCTGTAAGCTCCTTCTGGAGGATGTGTGTGTCAGCCATTGAGTCGATTATGGACCACAGTTAGCAGTCATCTGCAAACCTGTTCAGCCATACTCCTCCCGTGCTTGCCTGTACCTCTGAGCAGTGTCCACTGAACAGGTGGGGTCCCAGGAGCAAGATGTGTGGGATGCCATTTGTGACTGTCTTCAAGTCGTACATGGCACCCGCAACTCTGAACATGTGTGTTTGATCTGTGAGACACTAGGCCACACATCCTGTGACATACCTGTTGATGTTCAGGCTGGTAAGCGTGTCCATGATGACAGAGTGGGGAATGGTGGGTAAAGTCCTTAGTGAGGTCCAGGTGGGCTGTGTGGACTACTTTCACCTCTATCTATGTCCTTAGTGACTGTTTGCAGTAAGTCAACTATGTTTAGGAGGCAGGGTCTGCCTTTAACAAGGTGAGCTTGTGTAGAGTCCAGTGTCTGGAGGTCCCCATTGTCTCTGTTTATGGATTCCATGACAATTTGATCAATAGCTTTGTAGACCAGGCTGAGTAGGCATATAGGGCAATGGTTTACAGGTTCTGTTGTGGCACCCCGTTTGTGGAGCTGGATGACTATTAGTGTATGCCATTCTTTGTGTACATACCCTGTGGTACGATTGAGTCTGGGCAGTGAATGTAGGTGAGGGTGTAGTTCCTTTTGGGCCTAGTGTAAGACACAGCCTGGGACACCATCCATTCCCATTGATGCTGTATTCTTGGCTTTGGAGAGGGCTGTCCTTACCTGCATGTCCATGACATCTGGGGCTCTGCATCCTTCTGTGATGGACACAGGCCCTTTTGGGGGTGATGGGGGGAGGTTTACACTGAACTTGTCCCCCAGGATGTGGCCAATGAAAGTTGTTTCAGTGTATTCCTTGCCATTTGTCAATAGCTGACAGCATATTTTGAAGTTGACACCTACATGTCTGGTAAAGTTACAGCAGGTTTTGTGGTTGTTATTCTTACAGTCCTTGGCAATTTTTCTTTTGACAGTGTCCATGGATTATTCCATGAGCGATCATTGCTACTTCCTAATAATGATCAGTGATGCCTTTCCTTTAGTGAAGTTGGCTCTATTGGGTGTTAGTTTCCTCCTTCTGTTGTCTAGCTTATTTATGGCCAATGACCACCAGATTGTTTTCTTATTTTTGGAGGAGTGCATCTTGGTTTTATTTGTGATGTCTCAATCCATGCATCCCTGTAGATGCTCATAGGATGCACTTGTAACTGATTTGGCAGATTGTATACCATTCTCCTATAGCAAGAGGTCATTGGAACCTTCCACTTTTGTCTTGGGACGTGTGCAGTTTGCTTTTGAAAATGTCTTCACGGTGGTTTAATTAGCTGGGTGGGGGTGCGTGATGTGGATGTCCAGTGTAATTACTTTATGATCTGATATTACCAGCGAGGGTTTTATCTCTGTTGTGGAACACTGGTACCCCATGTTGGTGATGATCATGTCCAGTATGGTGTCACCTCTAGTGGCCATGGTGACCAGCTGTTCCAGGGTGTTAGAGCTTTTAAACTCTAGGAAACATTGGGCAATGGACGTTGTACACAAGTGATTCTCCCACTCAATGTTTGGGTAGTTGTAATCACCTCATATAATGTTGTTTGATAGGACCTTGATATTTTCCACTGTTCTCAGGAATACTGTGTGAGGTTCCTGTGACAAGGTAGATGATCTGTAGAAGGCTACAATCTGATGAGCAGCTTTGCACAATCTTAGTTGCACTCACGTGGTCTACAAGGCCTCATGCTGTGCCACTAACCTGGAGGTGGGGGTATCTATAAGGTGAATGTATACACCCCTTCCTTTTGTATTTCCTTCGTGGTTTTGGGTCCAAAGGTCAGGGGGATTGTGAGTGTTTTAGGTGGAGCATGTCCAACAGCTCTGCATTTGACATAGCTTTGTATGTTAGGCAGTGAACACATCTGAGTAGGCGATATGCAAGGGAGTACTGATGGAGCATTTTGTGATAATCTGTGTATGGCATGTATTTCAGGCTGCGAATGCTCTTTGTGAGGTATTGCTGCAGGCTTTCCAGTTGTTATAGTTGGCTTGTGAGGTACATAGCAAAGGTGGCATTGTACTCTTTTATAGTTCTAGTGAGTGATGGGTAGTGGGGAACAATGACCTCTTCTATTCTGCATGAGACACATTTTGTGATGGGGTGTGCCACATAGCAGGGTTTTCTGACTACTTTGGGGATGTGATTATCACCATTGTGTCCAGTATCCACCTGTGACCCAAGGTCTCTTGTCACACTTTCATTGTTAAGTATACTACTGCCTATGTTGTCATTCTTGGCTACAGAGCCTTTAACAAAGGGGATGACAATGCACCTTTTGGCATTGAGCTAGAGCCCATGGCTTTGACAACAGCCATCTGTCTCAGTGAGGTCCTTTTGTATGATGTCCACATCTTTAGTGTTTACAATTATGGCTCCTAGTTTGCAGTCCTCTGGAAACTTCAGTAGCCACAGACTTTCCATGTTGAAGTTTGCTTCAGGGAAGTAGATACTAAACAGGACAAGACACAGGACTGGACCTTGTGGTACTGGACTCATCGCTGGTCCAAAGTCATACTTGGAGTCTGCTACTTTCACAGTGTGTGTGTTCTGTCGGTAGGCCTGTTGGCAGCACATCTTGTGACATAGCAATTTCTACCTAGTTTAGTGGGTTTATCTATATTTCCAGAGTGTGCGGTGGTGTTGTACACCGTGGCAGGATCAACATAGGCTGTGTGAATCACCTTACCCTTGTCGACAGTTCTGTTGACTGCTTCAATGTCATCTATCAGGTTTAGGTGACATGATTTGCATTTTACAATCCCTACATGGTTGTGGTCCAGGGTTTGGGTTTACAAATGTAATTTTTATATGCTGTATGATGATAAATTCCATGGCCTTGAAGAGCGTGCTCATCAGGCTACTGGGGCGATTGTTCCTGGGGTCCGTGGTGTCTCCACCCTTGTGTAGTGGGATGACCGTCACTGTGCACCATTCAACAGGCACAAAGCATGAGGTGAGGCTATGACTGCACATTGGTACGTCAGTATCGTGCCTGTTTGGTCTGTGGTTTGTGTGGAACACAGCCTGTGAAGTTATCTGGTCCCATGGCTGCTGTGATACTGGCTTTGGAGAGTGTTTTTTTACCTGTGCAGCCATGATGACAGCAACTTTGCAGTCTTCCATTATAAAAATGTGCTCTTTTATGGGTGAGAGGGGGGTACAGTTAACACTGATCCTATTTGCAAGGATGTTGCCAATATCAGTTGGGTCAGTATATTTAGTGCCATTGAGCTGTAACTAAGAACAGATCTGAGTGTAGCCATGACATGGACCTGTCTGTTGGGCAGAGATCTTCTGAGTAGACAGTATGCAACAGGTTACAAATTGGGTTACACTCATTCTTGTTGCATCGGGCTACTGTTTGAGGCCAGTAATCCTCTTGTTAGGGTACTTCAGTGGTCTTTCTGGCTGCTGAATGTGCCTAGTCAGATTCAACGCAAGTGTGTTGTGGTACTCTCTGACGGGTCTGATTGATGAGTACTGGGAACCTCCTTTGACCTACATGCACAGACCTTGGCGGTTTGTGTGAACACATAGCATGATTTTCTGACAACTTTGTGAATGTGTTTCTGGTAGTAGAGACGTCTATCCACATTTGTCCATAGATCCCTTATTATCATCTCCGTATTTGGCATAAGTGTGTGAGCATGCCCAGTATGACCTTTCAGTATGTTGTTGCCTGACATTTGCTTCGATTTTTAAGTGTGTGAGCATGCCCAGTATGACCTTTTTGTGTGATGCTGAATGAAATCCACTACATTTGTTGGAGTGTGTGAGCACGCCCATTATAGACATTTATACTATATGTGTATGGAAAATCAAGTTGTATTTTTACAGCAGGCCTCAGCTTTGTGTCATAGATCAACAGGGATCATGCTGTGCCTGCAGGGCTTCCATGAGACACTTTGCAGAGACTTATCAACATTTCTACATACAGGGGGGAAGCTATTCTTTGTACATTTCTACCAAGGGGCACACATGATTGTTGCTGCGTGTACATATGATGAGGGGTTCACCTGACACTAAAACACATTTGCTATGCCTGCACTGCTATGTACGGTACACCATTTCAGTCTGTACTGTTGCCTATCGTACTGGCTTGAGGCATACTACTGTACTACACTTCTTAGCATCCAATGCCACATATATTAGATTGCAACTTCATAGCCTACACAGCCCACATCACACCGCCTGGCCTGATGTTCTCTGTCTGCATAGGCCTGTGGGGGAGGTTACCCATTTCTGTCTTTAGGGGCATTTTACAGCATTTCTTTGTGTTTGCATTACTGTACAATTGTCCTGTTGTGTCTATGCTACTGAAATGCTATCATGGCTTAGTGGTTCAGTACTGTGACTATAGTGCATTGTATCGTGGATTCGAGCCCTGTCACTGCTTTTTATTTTCATGCTAGGCAGACCAGACTGCTTAAGGGACAGTAAAGCTAATATGAGCATGTTTATCTGTCTTTGCTCAACTTTGCACAACTTTGACCGACCTTGCACAACATTGCTCAATGTTGCCCAACATTGCGCTAGTTGGCACGGGCAATTTTGTTTACATATTTTGAATATTGGAAATGCTGCTTAGCACTGCTTTATATTGCTTAAAACATGGCAATCATGCCTCCGGTGGTGCTGCAGGGCTGCCTATGTCGGATGCACATACTACACTCCCTATACATGTTTGAAAACAGGTAGTGTCGAGTTAGGCATCCCTTTTATTTTATGTGCAAGTCAGTGAGAGGTATCATTTCCAGGGTTCCTACTGAGCCAGTGTATGTACTATGCGTTGCCTCTTTGCCAAGGCCAAGGCATACTGGGCACGCCTCCTTCTGCCTACTGGGGCAGGCTCAGGTTGTTCCTCCTCTGAGTCCCGCTGTGCCTGTGCAGGCCTTGGCAATGGTGGGGGGCTGTTTGGCCCTGCCCCATGCTATTCCTGCTGCAGCTGTTTTCGCAGTATCATATTGAATAGCATGGCACATACAATGACAGTTTGTGTACATATAGCTGGTGAGTACTGCAAGGCTCCACCAGATGTGTCCAGACACCAGAACCATGACTTGAGCATCCCAAATACACGCTCGATTATATTTCATGTTTGTGTGTGTGCCTCATTATGGAGTTCTTGTTCAGGTGTGTGTGCATTTCTGATGGGTGTCATCAGCCACGGCTCCAGTGCGTATCCAGCATCCCCCACTAGGTGACCATCAGGGATGTCCCCATTGGCAAATGTCTGGTACAGCTGCGTCAGATGCCAGATATGGGAGTCGTGGTAGCTTCCAGGGCAGCCAGCACACACATTCAGTATTATGCCCTGGGCATCACACACGACCTGGCAGTTGATGGAGTGGAAGCCCTTGCGGTTGATGTAGGCCCTACCCTGCTCACCGGCTGGTGATTTGATGTGTATGTGCGTGCAGTCAATTGCACCCACTACCTCAGGGTATTCTGCTATTTGCTGGAAGAGATGCATATTGCTGGCCAATACCTCACAGGAATTGGGGAAATATACATGATCACCGACATGTGCTGACATGGCATTCAGGAACTGGTGCAGTACCCTGGATGCTGATGCCTGTGAAATCCCCATCATATCACCAGTTGGTCTCTGGAAGGTACCTGTTGCTAGTATTTTTAGGCCAACACATACCTTGGTTTCCACTGGGATGGGTTCCCCTCTGTTGGTTCTGTGTGTGAGGTGTGGCCTGCACAGCTCAACAATTTGCTGCAGGAGCTCCATGTCCACTCTATAGCGCTCCACTAATTCCAGCTCATGTAGCCCCTGGTAGGTTACCCTGGGAATGTACACTCTTCTCCGTCCCCTCACTGTGAGTTGCTCAGCAACATTCGCAATGGCACCACCCTCAGCATCTTGCACATGTTGCCTTATAATAGCAATGGCAGCCCCTAACATTTTTTTGTCTCAGTTAAGCTTTTTAAGTTTTCACTTCTCTTTGTATACTGCAGTGTTGCAGTGTTTCTGAGTAAAACATGGGGGAATGTTGTTTGCAGAGTTTTAAGTGCTGGGCTGGGCTAGTGTACTGCCTGTTTAATTGGCTGATTCTGATTGATTTCACCTGGTAGCTCTGCTAGTTCTCCTTGGTTAACTTCCTACTACTACTTTTCCTTCCTTTTCCCTTTCTGTTTCCACAGGGGGCAGCACAGCGCAAACACATGCACATGAGCACACACGCGTGCACACAGCCTTACACAGGCTTAGGCGGGTGCACATCCACGCTCACAGGCTTACACAGTCTTACACAGGCGCACACAGGTGCACACAGGCTTACACGGGTTTACAGGCACACACACGGGTGCACACAGTGTAAGCATCTTTGCAAGAAACTTTGGTGGTAGCCACAGCGTACGCCTTCGGTTTCTGGCTTTCAGTTCAGACAACTAGGGACACGCCTCTTCCAGTCTTCAGTAACTCATAGCAGACACATGCCACTCTGCTCCAATGGGCTTACAGTGTTTGATACATACCCCCCTCATGATGTCACTTATCTACTACTCTGTTACTCCCCTAATCCTACTCTTACACTCTAGGGACATGGTTCACATAGCAGGGAAAATTGGTATTCATTATCCTTATACTCATTTGCATAGGATTAACTACTAATGCTTGGTTACATCTCTCACACTGAGCTTCCCCCTTTAGCAACCACTACTCAGTAGCCATGTTGTCTTCAGCCTGCCATTCACTTGCATGACAGATGTATATTTGTAATAAAATGCCTATTTTTGCCTTTTAATTTTTTTTTTGTTTTGTTTTTTAGAGCACCGCAAGTTTGCTCGAAGCTGCGCTACGCTTAAACATCGGGGATCAGGGAAAAAAAATATTTTAATTTTTAAAAATTTTTGCAACACATATAAATGCCAATGGCCTTACATTTGGCCATTGGCATTCTTCCTCAACTGGATGCATCCTTTATTTGGAGCTGTTATTGCTCCGTTGTGCTATTTGCAGAACAGTACTCAGTTACCAACCAAGTAAATTTCTACAAATAACACTACTTTTACTCGGACAGGTTAGTGTTTCCTGGATCGCAAATTTACCTCATTTGCATAGCTTTCAGCAACAAATGAGGTAATTTGCATAACCTAACCCTGTCCATGCAAGAGTCGTTTTAGGAGCTCTCTTGCACGCCCCTGCCGGCTGTTTCTGGATCGCTCGGCAGACATGTTGGCTTGCTGGAGTCTTACTCTACTCCTAGAGTCCATGCAAGCCTTCATGAATCTGGCCCACTGTTTTTTGCAGAGGAGCAAGCCCCATTGCACTCTTACATCCCATGCTAATTATATATGCTAACTCCAAGAGCACATGGTCTTGGGGAAAGGGCAATAATTCCCAATCCCAAGAATTCTGCAATCTCACACACACTGTTGATTATCGATAAAATTTTGTCTGATAAACAACTTCAGCTGATCCACATATATATGTTTATAGATTTTACATCTTTTACTTATTTTCCCTTCTACTTTGTAAGAGATTTCTCAGTACTTGTTTCAAACTGTGAGAATCTGTCCCTTCTTTTCTTAAATATTACTCCTCCGAACACTTTTTCGATCAGAAATTAAAGCGCATTTCAAGACTCCAGTAAAAATGTGACTGCTATTTCTCTGGTCATATAACTTAATCTCTTCATTCCATTCTTCGTTTACAAACCTTGTTCTGATTCTATTTTTGACTGTGAGTCTTTTAGCATGACAAGTCTGATTTCTACTCTTTATGTAATACATGCATATATTATGATTTTCAGTCACTTTATATATGTTAATGTCATTTGTCTATTGCCTTTATACCCAATAGCTGCCTATGATGTTCATTTTATGTATATGTATATATTGCATTTTGTCATTCACTGTGTATAAAATGTTATGTATCTACTGCGTTTACCCCATGTTGAGACTAAACTAGGTCCAATGGGATCAGTGCTCTACTATGCTTAACAAATTCAAAATGAAATAAAATAAAAATAATACAAACACACACACACACAAATATACTAAACATCAAATAGTCAACATCAAACCCTGAGCTTAACAACCCAAACCTGATGAGATACCCTGGTAGTCCTCTAGGGCAAATGCAAAACTGGAAGTAAGAGATGCCAAATGGTAACTGGTTTGGATGAAAAACAATAACCAGATGTTCAACTTTGAATGAAGAATGTCAGCATCCTAAGATCTAGGTTAAAAGAAAACTGTGTAGAAGAGAAAAGTTTTACTGGGAAGATTTCATACATGATCAGTGCACGTTTGGCTATGATAAAATGCATTGAAGTGATTAAGGAGCCGATTGTCTTTACAAGCATCATTGCTTCTCACTTAAAGGTTTTTTTAGAACCAACCATTTCTCCCATTTATACCCCCCCTCAACATTTAATAACTGTATAAGAGTTTATTTTTGTAATGCCAGAAGTCTAGAAAATAAACACCTAATGTAAGGATACATTTTAGATCAAGAAAATATTGACAATGCAGCCATCACTGAATCTTGGGAATCCTCTGATCTTGTTTTCCCAGGATATAAAAAAAAATTGAAAGCCTTAGCCTTAATACAGCTGGCAGTGGCATTTTATTATTAAGACATGAAAAAATCCAATGCAGAATTATGTCAACAAATAATGAGTTTCAAACACTTGTGGTGGATATTCAGTTAAGTTCTCAGAGTGACTTCACAAGATATAGCAAACCTCCTGACTGATAAATTCATCTCCAACTTTAACCCTCTCTCCCCCTCGTTCCCTCAGGAAATATCAACAAATGTAACTCCCCCTGATATCACTAGGGAAGAGGTCCTTAATGCTCTCTAAGACCAAGAACACTGCCCCTTTATTCATCCCTCATCAGGCCCATCATAGAATACAATGCCCCTTTTGGGATGTACCTTACCCGACACCTGCAGCAACTAGAAAGACCCCAAAAGTACCTCACAAAGAGGATCAAGGGACTCAAACAGATCCCATATG
Source organism: Protopterus annectens (assembly GCF_019279795.1). Classification (NCBI taxonomy): domain Eukaryota; kingdom Metazoa; phylum Chordata; order Ceratodontiformes; family Protopteridae; genus Protopterus; species Protopterus annectens. The sequence goes on along the minus strand of NC_056731.1, from coordinate 810,469,773 downwards.
CTGCCCGGTTAAAAAAACTCCAGCTCTACTTAGTTGCATACCGCCTACTTCGAGGCGATCTATGCCTGACATACAAAGCTATGTCCAACCCAGAATTAATGGACATGCTCCACCTCAGAAAATATAAATCCCTTAGAACCATGCGCTCGAGGGACTTGAACCTCAGCAGAGAAATAAATAGAACATGTGTTATATGTGTACATTTCTTTTTGCACTTTCTTCTTCCATTTTTCAACAATGTCTGATTGACTGGTGTTTTCCCTAAAGTCTTCCAATATACTATGCTGCCTTTAATGTAGAAATATTTCAGGATGCCTTTGTGCTTCTTTGTTTTCTTCCCACTCACTGGCATGGGGTATACGGTGTTATAAACTGTACCATAAACAAATCCCTAAGTCCCTTTGCAATCAGATGTAGAAGTACACAGCTGCATTGTTTACAATGAAATGCACTCACATGCAGAATCCATGTTAAATGTCTATCTTTCATATAAACAGAGTGAACAGGATTCCTTAAGGGAACATTCATAGTCTATACCAGTCATATGACAGTTCACTTCTGCATCAGTCATCTGGAACTTTGTGAATAAATATTTATTTATTTATTTTACATTGTTGATGGGGATAGTCCGACTGGATATATGTCCATTTTCAGCGGAGGCCCTGGGAGAAAAGCTCCACATACCAAAAAAGAGACGGTACATACATCACTGAGTGATAAACTCAGGCAGACATGTTTAGAAATATTTAGACAAAGAATACAAGCAGATATCAATATACACAATGTACAGACTTATATCTGATTGGCAGAGACGTATCAGAAAATGTGAACATAGAATGCAATCAGATCTCATAATTCAGAATGCTTAGACATTCAAATGTTATGAGGCATAGATACTTGGCTAAACAGCAGGTTGGGTAGAAAGACACGTATTAGTGAAGTTGTTAGGTTTAGAACAAGAGCACAGCCAATGAGATGTGAGGTATTTTTTGAGTTCTCTTTTAAATAGGGGTAGTGAGGTTTCCTTGGTTATGGTAGATTCCAGATTTTACCAGCTGAATTGGCAAATATAGCATCGCCTGCAGCGTTGTTGGATTTTTGGGTCAGTATCATTAGTTTATCAGCTGAGCATAATGGCCTGGGAGCACTATGAGGGATGAGAATATTTTTGAGGGTTGGGGTGTTATCAGGTTGATTGAGTATTTTATGCACTAGTATAAGCTGGTTGAACTGTAGAAGGGTAGGATACTCTAGCCATCCCAGTGCTTTGAGGTTCTGGCAATGGTGGGTCCTAAACGCCATGCCAGTAGTGAATTTGACTATATGATTGTAACATCCTGATAATTTGTTGAGATTGGTTTTGGATAGGTTGGTGAGTACAGGGGAGGCATACATAAGGGTAGAGAGGAGGTGTGATCTTGCAATAGCTACCCTAGCTAGGGGGGTAAGAAAGGTTTGGCTCTGTACAGGGAGCCAAGTTTTTTGTTGACGGACTTAATAGTATGATTTACATGTTTATCAAATTTAAGGTTGTTGTCTATTATTATGCCTAGAAGCTTTGTATTGTCATCAGGGGAGATAATGGTGTCATTGCTAGATTTGATGTTGAAGGAAGGAGGAGAAATTCTAGTTAGGGGAGAAAATTAGTAGCTTAGTTTTGTTGGGATTTAGAACCAGGCGGTGATTAGCTAGCCATGTTTCTACTGTGCTGAAAGTGGTCTGGCTGAGGGTTAGAAGTTGTGTAGGAGAGGAAGCGAAGCATATTAGCATCGAGTCATCTGCATATTGGATGCAGGTGGCTCCTGGGATGTGGTGAGCAGATCGTTAATAAATACAGAGAAATTCATTTGCTTGCAATCCCATTACCAGTAGTTGTACAGAGCTGACCAGTGGTCATAGACTGAGATTCGTGCAGTGGGACTCTGTCTTCTCCCCCTGTTCCATTCAGTATGCATGGGGCATGGCTCAAGCAAGAGCTATGTCAGTGCATAGCCTCTGCTGTGCTATCCTTAATATTTTGGAATTTGGTCTAGCATAAGCCATGTTTATCCATTTAAGTAAAGTATAATGATCACAGAAATAAAATCTAATAATTTTATCATTTGTATGAGATTTTAATTTTGGGAATCATCTTAAGGCTTTTATTCAGAGTAGAACAGCAGCTATGTTTTTATTGCAGGTCTTATTTTGTACCTGTAAGCAGAGACAGAATATAGTCATCATACTATGTCGAATGGTATATCAGTTTTTCTGAAGTGACATAAATTTTCTGTCATGGTTTTTGCCTAGTGTACTGGACATTTAACAATCTAGCTGCAGTTTTAGCCCTCCAGTCCTTTTCTGTCCACCCCAGCATTTAAACTTAAGCTTTCGAAAAGACATAAACATGTACTCTAACATGCTCTTTTTTACCTGCCTTTGGACATACATAGGTGAAATGACTGCTGTCATCATCTGTGAACTAGGCACCACAGATGGAGGGTTCAAATCTTAATAACTTTGATGATATATGTGTAGAGCTGCTATGATTCCATACAAATTGTGAATATGCATTATATCACTGTCACTTTAAGATGAATGTATAGCATTGCCATTTTAAGAAGTATTGTATCCCATAATGCATTTGGTTTGGCACAAATTGTTAACATCATCCTTACTATGCTGCAATTTTGTACAACAAAAAGTTAACAGTTTTATTGCAAATGCTGGTTTAACCTAATGTCATTGACAGTACCCCTCAACATAACCGGGCAATTAGAAAATCATGACAATTGTCTGATGTGTGATACCATACATCTCTTTTCAATGTGATAAGCTAATATCAACATTACACCCAAGTTTTGTGACTATTTTATACCATGACATCTGGCCTTCTGCCCTCCATTTGGGAGTATACTCACATCAATATAGGTCTTTCCCAGTCCAAAACTAGGCCAGATAATTAATCCAGTTCTAGTATGACCTAAATTAAGGTATATACATTCTTTCATAGAAGAATTAATATTCAAAAGGAAAAAAGAGGTAAAAAAATTCCAATCAGGTTAGGAAAAATAAGTAAGAAAGGAAAAAATTCCATACATGTTTCATATAGGAATGTCATTAAATTTGTATCATTAAGATTTACCATATGGTAAAAAAAAACATATAGTTAGACCCTATTCACATAAAAATGCCTTCTTGTTCTGAAATACTAAGCATTTTGTAATCTCTGATGCTAAACATATGATATATTTTAATTCTGAGTGGAGAGTATCCAATGTACTGAAAAGTAAAAAGGTATCTAGGTTGGGATCTTTTTTAATTATAATCATTATTCTATGGGCATGTGTTTCAACAATCATGTTTCATTGGATATTTATTCCCAGCAATATGCCAGATCAACATACAGGGTATCACAATGCTAGCTATTTGAAAAATTGATAAATCTCACAAGAAATAACATATTTTATGACTAGAGAATTGTATATAAAGTTTTCAATTGAGTAAAATTAACCAATACCCAAGCACAGATCCTGTGAGTTACTTTCAGTTGAGTAAAATTAACCAATACCCAAGCACAGATGCTTTGAGTTACTTTCAGTTGAGTAATATTAACCAGTACCTAAGCACGTATGCTGTAAGTTACTTTTAAAGTACACTTCCCATTTGTTTCAGTAAAGTCAATTTAAAAAGTTGGTGCATATTCTGGCATCACACACAACTCCACAACTGTTCAGGCATGCTCTTCACAATTACGCTGCATGTTCACTATAATTTCTTTCATTTCTTTTTTTTTTTAAACAAGTTTATTGTTTTTAACATACAAAATAAATATCATAACAATCTTATACAAGCAATTAAAATGTAAATAATTATAACATTTAATAAAACAACCAAAATATTTACAGAGACATCCACTACAAATCAAATCAATTGATTAAACTGTAATGTCTTACTAATGAAACTAAGATTTTTTTAACAGGTTTTGTAAAGTATCCCATATAGTATAGTAAGACGTTTTTCTAGTAGTTCTTGACTTTATTGTCATTAATTCCATATGACACACTTCTGTCATAACATTTTTAAATTCATTAAATGAAGGAGGAGTATCTGAAATCCAGTTTCTGGTTATTATTTTTCTAGCCACTGCTAGAATAGACCATAACAAGGGAAGTTTAACTTTTTTAACACATTTAGGAACAGGAGTGTTAAATAATATAAGTGCTTTAGAGACAATGAAAATATCTGTAAAAAGAGCCTGCAAAAAATCATTGATTACCATCCAATATTCCTTCAATTTTATACAGTCATAAAACATATGTGCACAATCAGCATTTATTTCTACATTACATCTTTTACATAAGTTGTCTTTATTATTTATTTTATTCATCATTAAAGGTGTATAGAAAGATCTATGTAAAAATTTCCAAGTAAAAAATCTCCAATTAATGGAAGAAGTAGTTTTATAAGCAGATTCCAATATATATTGTTTATCTTGTTGTTTTGGTGATTCACCATTAATGGAAATAAAATAATTACAATAAGTATCTGAATTGTAATGAGTTTCTTCTCTAATAATTTTATGTATGTGTGAGAGTTTACCTTTATCAGAAAACCTATGTTGTAAATTTAATATCAAGTAATCAATCAGAATTGGGACAGATTCTTTAACTGTTAAAGACATTAAATCAAGTTTATTAATAAGATGTCTAAAAGTCTGAATTTCTAACCAACATGTTTCTCTCAAATCAAATTCTTGCTTTAAGAAGTCTAAATTTTTTACTTTGTTGTCAGACAGCAACTGATACCAATACTTTAAATCATTCTCTGTGACTAAAAGAATTCTTTCAGAGGTGGTTGATAAAAGAATACCTTGTGTATACATTATAGGGAATAGGATAAAATTCCATTCCTTATACTTAGGATGCATAAATATAAAATTATGATATCTAATAATAATATTTAATGGATAACTAGCTAGATATTTTGGTGTAATACATGAAGTACAAAATTCCTTCAATAACCATAACATGGGGTTATTTACAATAGTATTTGTATGTATTAAGGAGATTTTCATGAAGTGAATGCTAATTAGTTCCCAATAATCTTTCCATTTTGCAACATATGACTGATCTATTAACAAAGTAATAACTTTTATAATAGAAGAGATAGTATATAAATTAAAGTCTGGGAATGAAATGCCCCCTTGAGACCAGCTATTAGTATGTTTCTTTAATGCAATCCTATGTCTATTAGGTGCCCATAAGAAATTTAACATTAGTGAATTCAATTTCTTAATAATTATTTTTGTAGGTGGGAGTATTATTGATTGTATTAAATATAATATCTTAGGGAATATTATCATTTTAATAATTGTGAGTCTCTCTTCCATGGTAAAAAACATATTGTTCCAGCTATTGAAAATATTTTGTATATTATGAAGACAGTTACTATAATTATTATGTCTAATAGATTTAATATCTTTAGTTAATATTATACCTAAGTAAGTTATCTGACCTGAGTTGGGTATATATTTGTGAAAATCATTAGTGAGGACATTTTTTCGTGTGTATATAGGTAATATTTTAGTTTTTTCTTCATTAAATATCAAACCAGAGATATTTTTAAAATCTGTCATTTTATCAAATAATGACTGCATAGAAGAGTTAGTTCCTGCTGATTGCTGATGTAATTAGAACATCATCTGCAAAAAGTTGAATTTTAGATATTGTATTTTCATCTATATCAAATCCTACTATATCAGTAATGTTTCTAATCAAATTAGCCCAAGGCTCCATAATTAAAGTAAATAATAGTGGAGAGAGTGGACACCCTTGTTTTGTACCTTTTAATATGGGTATTTTTTGTGAAACATATGTTCCTATCTTAATGTAAGCCAATGCTCCTTTATATAGATGTTCAATTAGATTCACAAATGCATCAGAGAAATTTGTACACTTCAATAAGATAAACAAGTAGTCCCAACTTACTGAGTCAAATGCTGAACTTATATCAAGACTAATAAGTGTTAAGTCTTTCTTTTTCCTGTTTGCATAATCAATTAACGTTAAAGTTCTTCTTATATTATCAAAAGTATTTCTATTTATAATAAAGCCTGTCTGATCTACATATATTATACCTGGAATGATTGTCTTTAATCTGTCAGCAAAAATACTCATAAACATTTTATAGTCAACATTAAGTAATGAAATAGGTCTATATGAAGTGCATCTGGTTGGGTCTTTATTGAGTTTTAAAATTGGTGAAATAAATGTGTATTGCCAGGATGGGGGAGTTATTAACTCATTTTGAGCTGAAATAAAAACCCTATGTATTAATGAGTAAGTACTTTTAGGAAGAATTTTATAAATCTCTGGTATAATACCATCATTACCTGGTGCTTTGTTTGATTTAAGTTTGTTTATTTGTGTAATAACCTCTGTATATTAAATATCTTCATCTATTAATTTAGTCTGTTGTTTATTAAGTTTTTTGTTCATGTTTGTAGTTATAAATTTCTTTATTTTATCTTTAGAATCCATGTTAATGTTATTGTGATTAATTTTATGAAAGTGATTTCTAAATTCATCTAATATTTCTGGTAAACTAGAAACATTCTTCTTTTTCCCTGGAGATAAAATTTCTTTGATATGATTTTGTTTATTCAGCCTTTTTGTTTTATTTTTAAGTCTATGTAAGTATTTGGGACTTATTGAGTAAGACAAAAACTTATATTTCTCTAATGTTATTTTGACTTTATGAGTTAAAATTTCTTTGTATTTCTCATTTAATTTATTTATTTCCTCAATGACTTTTTGTCCATAATATTTTCTTTATTATTATGTTTATATGAGTCTAATTTGCTTTGAATATCTAGTAATTCTTTGTCCCAGGATTTCCTTTTATTACTATACCATCTGATACTTTGTCCATACAAATATGATTTTAAAGCATCCCAAATGTAAACAATGGAGACATCAGGTGTAGTGTTTAAGTCTAAGAAATGTTGCACCTCTGTAAGTATATAATCTTTATAGTCCTTTAGTTGAATTAAGTATGCTGGTATTCTTTTGATCTGGACATTATAAGTACTCTTTACCATGAATTCAAAGACAATTGAATTATGATCTGATATAGGACATGAAATGATTTTGGAATTAATTAAGTCTGTTACCATTTGGTTAGAAATAAAGACTCTATTCTTGAATAAGTTTTATATCTGTTAGAAAAAAAGTGTATGGTAATGATTTAGAATCTATCTGATTATTAATATCATTCAAATGATATAAATTAATAAAATCCTTTAAATGTTTTGCATTAGATGTAATTTTCCTCTTTCCTGTAGTAGTAGTATCTTTTTCATGTAGGATACAATTAAAGTCACCTGCTAAAATAATATCTCCTATAGAAAATGATATAATCTTATTGAGATGGTGTTTCACTGTATTAGTGCCAATTCCTGGTATCCAGTATACATTGATTAATGTATATACTTTCCCATTAATCTGTATTGTAACCATACAAAACATTCCTTTATCATCTTTATAAGACTTAATAGTTTTAGGTATGGGCATATTTTTGTTCCATAAGATAGCCACTCCTCTTTTTTTCTGTGTGTGTTCTGAGCTAACCAAGACTGTATATTTATTAGTGGCTAATTTATCTATATCCTTTTTCAGGAGATGTGTTTCTTGAAGGAACATTAAGTTGGCTCTATGCAAATTAATATATCTCATTAAACTTGCCCTTTTACATGGGTTATTCAATCAATTAATGTTTAAAGAAATTCCTTTTAGAGATACCATTTAACTTCTACGAACATATAAAACATATAATCAGAATAATAATTAACAAAATAAGTATTATTATGTCTCCTCCTTTAGGTGCTCCATTAATTATAGCTGTATTTAATGAAAATCTTATGGAATTTTGTGTAAGTTTAACTTTTATTTGTAGTGACAATGAGTTTATAAAATGTGATGTGGATGTCAAAACTATATACATACAACAATAATCAGGTGAAAATAATGTTTGGATTAAACATTGCACCCAGCCTGGAGTTGAAAACTCCAACTTCGAGTAGCAAATACCACTCAAGTTATCCCCCTATCCTAAGCAGCAGTACTTCAGCTGCCACCAAATTAATTCAATACTAACTATTATTAACTAAAGTTAACCTCATTTAACTTGATTATCTGTTATAACAAAGCTAAACAATTTTTATAACAGCTTCATATAAACATATAAAACATTTAGAAACAACTAATATTGCTATGTACATCTATTCTGTATAATACACTCATAATCAAAATAGCATTCTAATAATCTTGATAAAGGGAGCAAAGAAGAGAGAGAGAGAGAGAGAGAAAAGAGGAATATCTATATGGTAGTTTAATAAAAGTTTGTAAGAATAAGTTCTTATTATATGTTTATGTTCATTTGAATTCAATAACATATATTATCTTAGGCTATTATGGTTCAGACATTACTTATATTAGGGTATTCCCACTTTCTGCCATAGTAATACAGTTAAAAGCTCTTAAAACATTAAGTTACTTGCACCAAAAGCTTCCTTCTCATATTTATTATTGCCAATTAAATAAATATTTATTCTCATGCATAAGTTAAAAGAACATACTGCACAGCAATGTTGATTCCTAGTTATACATAAATCATTGTGATGAAAACCATCTCTTTTTTATATATCTGAACTGCAGCTTTAAAATATGTCACATGACAATTTCTTCTAAACTATAATCATAATGATACATGTACTTGTCTGTTAGTCAAGGCAAATGATTTATAACATTACATATGTTTAAATCATAAGCATTTATATACATTAAAGTGCTGCAGTCATATAAGCTTTCAAAAACAAGTGTACATGTGTTTTACCTTCTATGCCTTCTAAAATATCTCATTAGTTTACTATGTCATATTAAGTCATTTAAAATCATTTTAACTTTTATATTTTATAAATTACCTCTTAAATAAGTAAGTTATTATAAAGAAAAACTCACATTTAGATGTCATAAAGTTCGTTTTTCATCACAAAGTCGCATTTACAGCAGTTCTACTTCCTGAAACAGTTTACTTCTTGGATCTGCGACGTGTCAGTGTGAAATCAGGGGTCAAAGTTTAAAATGGCTGCTTTCAGCTTCTCTGCGTGTATTCTGAGTGTTGAAGCTTTTAAAACGACTCGAGGACACTATTCACGAGGAAACCCACATCCCAGATTGTCTCCCATAACATTCTGGCGGGAATTTTAGTAAAAGCAAGTGACTGACATTCATTTTATAATACAAATGAATCTAAACAGTGCAAAACCTTCTCGAAGCATTTTACAAGTCATTACAGTCTCTATGACAGTGAAACCAAGCCTACAGTTGTTTAACATAAACACAACTTATTTTTATATGCCCCATTTCATTTTCTCATACAGATCTTATTACATACACATATCAGTATTATCAGAAGCATATAATTTTATAGATAAGAGAGAGAGAGAAAAAAAAAAAGGGACCTACAAAGAGTATCTACAAAGATATATTACTTGCTGTTTGTTTTTACAAAGATACATTACTTGCTGTTTGTTTTAATAAAGTGGAACATGAGACATATTACTTTCAACTACTTTAGTTCTAGTTAACTGCAATTATATCATGACATATTATTTGAAATCATGTATTAAGTAATTAAGTCATGGTATAATATTTAGCAACAGTATTTAGACAGCATAAATAATTTAAAATAAACTAATAAATTATTTTCCCCTTATTTCATATTTTCCATCAAACCTCTCTCCCTGCCCTTCCCCACCCCTCACTGAATGTATAGTTTAAAGAGAATACCATTATTTAAAACAAGAAGAGAAAGGAAATGTATCAAATTACTAACCTTAGGTCTCTTTATCACAAAGAGAAACAAGTTGATTCATAACAGGTTATTTGTTCCTCAGAAAGTTTGATTATTTATAAAACAAAATCAGTTCTTTGCACACAAAAAAGTAACTTTGAATAAATCCTTAAGATATTTGTGGCTTTCTTGAAAATGTATTAACTGTAATTAAAGAGTTCAAAGAAATATAGAACATGTCATTTGTTTTTTAGTCTTTTTTGCTTCTCTGAAATCTTCCAAGAAGTTCCTGTTGCCATCCTCTTTAGCGAAGGGCTTGCCCATTCCATATCTTCTATTTTATCTAATATTTTATTTTTTTTAATATACAGCAAAGCAGAGTCCAAGTCTTCAAAAATTCTAAGGCCATCTGGTAAAAGATTTTTAGTTTGGAAGGAAATAAAAGATGAGTTTTGAACTGTGCTTTCTTAAGCTCTCTTATTAATGGCAAAAAACTTTTCTTTTGTTATTACCAAGGAAGAATAGTCATTGTCAAAGCACAGTTGCCTCATTAATTTTTATAGGAGCTTTAGCCCATGCAGCCTTTAATACCATCTCCTTGTCATAAGATGATAAAAATCTTACAATAACTGATCTAGGATACTTTTTATTTGTATTAGAATTAGATAAAGACCTATGGGCTCTTTCAATACCAAAAGAAAATGCTTCTGACAGATCTAAAGTTTTGGGAAGCCAAGTATTTAAAAAGGAAGTAATGTTGTTACCTTCTATATTTTCTGGCAGTCCAAAAATCCTTATATTATTGCATCTGGATCTGTTTTCAAGGTCATCTAGTTTGGATTGAAGTTGTGTGTTCTGTTTCAATAAAAATTCAATGTTAATTTCTTCTTCCTGAATTCTGTTGTCCATATCATTATGAGTCTCTTCTATAACTGTAATCTGGGCTTTCTGATGTTGTAAGTCTTGATGTAACAAATCCATTTGTTTTGTGTTTTTTTCTATAAAGTTATCAATTTTAACATCCAGTCTGTCCATTTTAGTTGTTAGCTGCTGAACAGTTGATAGTAAAGACTGAAGCTCTTTCTTGATGCTGGAATCCTGACTGTTAGCCTTACTGGAACTCATTCTGAACAGAGGTGATGAAAGAGAAATTTCCAAGAAGATTTCTGACAGGAAAATTATTT